>NC_064816.1:50078083-50157422 GCF_023721935.1 Panthera uncia
ACTGCCTGGGAAAAAAATCTAGCTTTTTCATTTCCTGGATATGTGAGCTTGGCCAAGGTGCTCAACCTCCCTGAGCCTCTCTTTCCTCATCTGTAAAATGGGGGATACAACAATAAAGCCATTGTGAGGATTACAGGAGTATTAATTCATGTATAGCATGTTGAACAATGCCCAGCATTTGTAAGTACTCCACATATGGGAGCTATACTTGGCTATCAGTATTCACTTAATGGTCATTTACAGAATGTCAGGCATGTGCCAGGCACCATTGGGTACTGGGTGGCAAATAACACAGGCACAGCCACTGGTCTCAAGGAGCCTAAAATCTCCTGGGAGAGATAGAGCAGTAAACAGATAACTTTACATTCTCACCTTTTAAAACAAAAGCAGTCACCACGTCCGTGGATGCATGCATGTGTATGCAGGCACGCACACACATACACGCACAACAGAGAGTCCAACCTACATAAAACTCAGTAGAGATCGCTGAACACATATCATTGAAATAATCTGTTTCTATGTTTAGAGAACACATGATTTTTCATGACCCAGTAGGCCCACTTCTCTGGAAATAATCACAGGTATGCACAGAGATTTAGCTAAAAAGAGACGCAGCATGAGGTAATGCTTGCGGTTAATCTGTTTTGAGTATTTGCCATGGTGGATGGGTGCTTCACACTGCAGAAGACCCCTGCAGCGCCAGAGTGAGGTGGGGAAGCAGCTCGTCCCCCTACAGCTTTCCCCCCACCCTTGTGCATTGAGGAGTCCTGTACTCAGACCTTGTTCTCACAGGAACCATAGATCCTTAGGGAAATAGCTGACTGTAGGGCTGGAAAGGATAGGTTCAAGATAGACCAGGAGGAACATCTTGTTATGCTAGAATGTTAAGGAGGTACGTACACCCCCCCCCCCAAAATAAGAACAAAACAAAGATGAAGGCATGTCATAAGGATACAAACACCAGCTTGCAGGGGCTCCCATGGGCCAATTCTGGGATGATTTAAGCAAAAAAATTAGACAGGGGCCCCGGGGTGGCTCAGTCGGTTAAGCATCCCACTTCAGCTAAGGTCATGATTTTGTGGTTCACGGGTTCGAGCCCCGCGTTGGGCTCTGTGCTGACAGCTCAGAGACTGGGGCCTGCTTCAAATCTGTGTCTCCCTCTCTCTATGCCCCTCCCCTGCCCGTGCTCTGTCTCCCTCTCTCTCATAAATAAGTAAATATTTAAAAAAAGAATTAAAGACAGTAAGAAATTATAAGCCTTTGGTGGGGGGGAACAGAAATTCATGAATTCACATAGAAAAAAATGGATAGGGGCACCTAGACGGCCCAGTCAGTTGAGTGTCTGACTTCAGCTCAGGTCATGATCTATCTCACAGTTGGTGGCTTCCAGCCCTGCATTGGGTTCACTGCTGTCAGCATGGAGCCTGCTTCAGATCCTCTGTCCCCTCTCTCTCTGCCCCTCTCCTGCTCGTGCATGAGTGCATTTTCTCCCCTCTCTCTCGAAAATAAACATTAAAAATGAAAGAAAATTAAAAAATGGATAAATCAGTGAATCCCTGGGGAGAGGGAACCCTGGCTAGCCTGCCGTAGTCCACCTGGTAAATGCAGAGAGAGTGAATGAGTTGCAAAACCAGCATTTGGCAATCATCGCAGTAAAGAATGATTCAGGCAAGGATTACCAACGGATGCTAAGTCTAGGGGAGACTTTGTGGAGACGCAAGATATTTACATGGTCTTCAAGTGTTTTCCCACTGGTTGGGGATAAAATAGTAAGGATACAGCAAGTAAATTGAACACCTTGCCCAGGTAATCAAAATGAACAATTCCACTGCTGGGCATATGCCTGATAAAACTGAAAACATGTAGTCAAACAAATATATATCCACATACGTTCATAGAATCTCTATTCACAGTAGCCAAAAGGTAAAAACAGCCCAGATGTCCATCACTGGATGAAGAAACGAAATGTGGTATATCCATACAACAGAGTATTATTCAACCATAAAAAAGAATGAAGTTCTTCTACAAACTAGTGTGGATGACCTTGAAGACATTATGCGAAGTGAAAGAAGCCAGACACAAACGGTCACATATTGTATGATCCTATCAAAAAGAAATATCCAGAATAGATAAATCTATAGAGACAGAACACAGACTAGTGGGTACCAGGGGCTGGAGGCAGGTGAGGCATGGGGAGAAACTAATGGGCATAGGGTTTACTTTTGAGGTAGTGAAAATGTTTTTGAATTAGAGGTGGTGGTTGTATGATATTTTGATAGACCAGATGCCACTGAATTATTCACTTTACAATGGTTGATTTTATGTTATGTGAATTTCATCTCAATGAAAGGTATTACACCAGCGTTAATGTTATAGAGTGTGTAACTGCACTATGGTTATATGAGAATGTCCTTCTTAGGAAATACATACTGAAGTCATCAGAAGTGAAGCGTGAGGAGGTTTGCCACTTGCTCAGAAGATACACATACAGGCGAGCAAACACACAGGACAACTGAGGAAAATGTAAACAATTTGCAAATAAAATCAGATGAGGGTTTTTTTTTATCATTTCTGCAATTTGAAATTACACCCACCACAAAAAGAAAAAGAGGCCATCGTGGAGACAGGCGTGAGAAACAAGGTCTGGGAATGGGGTTTGCATTTATCTCCTCTCACACTGCCTCCGGTGATGCCTGGAAACATGGTCAACACGTCCCCACCAGTCCCCATTTCTCCTTCATCAGCAGCTAGTTCCTGCTGGGGTGGTAGCCTGGGTCTCCTTTCATCCTGGAACATCTGAAAGTCTCCTCAGGTAATTAGAATACAAAGGGAGAGCTGCGAGGTGTTGCTCTCCCGTCTCCAACACACAAGGCCTGCGTATCATGGTACTCAGAGATCTCCGACGTGGCCCCGCTGAACCCGGGAAGACCCATCTGACCCCCCAGCAGGATCCCTGTTGCAAAGATGTTGTTGCCAGCAGCCGTGCTCAGGGCTGCTTGGTAGAGTCTGTCTTATCCCCGGCAACCAAGCGGCCCAGCAGACCGCTCTCCCCAGAGAAAAGCCCACCCTTTTGCCTCTCTGGATTTGGATGCCATGGCTTATCAGGGGCCTAGGTCTGCTTTGGTGGCAGGAGGGGAGCTGAACCATCAGGAGATGGGACACCAAATGGGATGCTGAGGGTGTTCTGACTATGTGACTGTTTATGAGAGTTTGCATTTATAAACTGGGCAAATTGCCCATTCAGGGGCATTGCTGACCCTCCTGAAATCAATAAAGACTCCTAGGTTTTTGCAAATTACACTGGTTTCTGACCTTCTCACGCTGTCCTGGGGATGCCTGAGAGGACACCTAGGCATAGCAGCTGTCACATCCCTCCTCAAATTCTCCTTGCCAAGAATTCCTTCATCCCTCCCTGTCCCAAACCTCCCCATCCGAGACACACAGCTCAAGTCCTTGTGCCTCCCAAAGTCAGCCTCGGTGATTAGAGCTTAAGAGGACACCCCCCTCTCTGACTTCCTGTGGCCTTCATGGCTCCTCCATTCATTGCTTCATCCTGTATATGCCTTACACTTGTGCTCATTTCCTGAGCATGTCAGACCCGTGGGGCCTGTATCAGCTGTTTTATTCACTCCTCCTTCACCCCCAAAATCCCTACCCAGTGCCACCCACCCAGCAAACACTCAATAATGCTGGCACACTAAATGGAGGGAGCCAGATGAGTTATGTAATGAGAACAATCCTTGAGAAAGATTTTTCTGACAGCAGCATAAAGGATGGGCTGGAGAAAAATCAACAGCAAGCCCATCAATCATCACGTATTTATTGAGCATCTCCTGTGTGAGCCACTCTGCTAAGAGCTTTGGAGGATTCAAAGACACATAAGGCACCCCTGCCTACTCCCCCCACCCCCACCGGAACTGAATTCAGGTTGAAGAGACAACACGTGGGGAGTTACATAATAATACAAGGCGTGAAGCACCCTGCAAATCAACAGCATCAGAGACAGGGCACAGCAGGATGTGATTAATTGCCAGGTGAATGACGGACTACAAAGAACATTCTATGATGCTGTGATTCAGCAAAGCGGTGGGACTTCAGTGCATGGAACACGGTGGGGGCGACAGGAGTGAGAATGAATGTGGGCAGCGTCTTCCAGCAGTTCCAGGATTTGGGAAGGGAAGGACTGCAGAGAAAGGGGAATCTGAGTTGTGTCAAGCCGCAGGAGGGTTTCCATAGGGTGAGAAGTGGCAGGGAGGTGGGTCAGGAAAAAGAAAACAGGGATTGCGGGAGCGAGCCGTGTGCTCAGGGGGCTTGGGTAGCTAAGTCTGGGGCAGAGGAAAGTGAGTGTCAGATAGCAGCCTGGGGTGGATGGGAAAATGTGACACAGCTGACGGAATCTCAACAGTCCTTATCTCTGCTTTGGTTTATTCTGTTTCTTCTTTCTCCCCCAGTCATCTAGGCTCAAAACTGGCCACCACAAAAGCTAGGGGCAGAGATCCCTGGAGAAGAGGAGGGGCAGAGGGACTGCCCCAACCATGTTGTCACAGCTGCTGTGGGGAAGTGGGGGAATTTGGACACAAAAAGGGCCCTGTGGGTCTGTCCACAATGGGATGGGGGCCCTGCTAGGGTTTCTGACGATGGGGGGCAAGGAGTTGAGCAGCCAATGTAGAGCTCTTCTGGAAACTTGGGCTGGAGAAGGAAGGAGAGGCTAAAAGATAATCCTTGAACAGTGAAAGCATAAAAGGAAGGAGTAGTTTTTCCTCAGTAGAGGAAGCCTGATCATGTCTGAGAAGAGAGGAAAAGAGGGAAGAGAAGTGTAAAGGGAAGAAGATGAAGTTCACACACCATGGTCCTCATTGCCCAACTCCAGGCTGCTCTCTAGTTTCCTCCATGCTGTATTCCTGAAAAGGTGGCCTATCATGCAAAAGTGAAGGACTGGCCAGGGGTTGCATTTGGCTGCAGAGATGAGAGCACTTGGGAGTCTAATTTGGGAGGAGAAGGTTGAAAATAGTCTTGTCAGCAAATCAGCAAGGAAATCAACATGCTGCCTGCTGGGCTGACTGAGGTGTTGGGAGGTGCTGAGAGGGTGACAACAGTGGTAGTCTGAGCAGTAGTTGATCATAAATCAGCTTCTCCAGCAAGTCTGGACCAACTGAGAAATTGAGGAAGGGGCTGATGATGATCTATAGAGAGGAGACATTTCGCGGTCCATGTCTGGCTGGCCAGTCTTCTCTCAGGAAAAAGTCACCTGTGTGCCCTTAAATCAGTGTTTATAAACCATATTTGGATTTGCACCTGCCCAGTATGCCCACCTACTTCAGGGAACTGTGGATCACTTCACTCTACCCACATAGTTACTGAGGGAGCAGCCAGGTAAGTATACCATGGCCCAGCCCCCTGACAAAACTGATTAGTTCAGGAGGAGGTACCTGACCCAACTAGACCAATCAGATTCCTTCCCTAAAATGTTAGCAACTAAAAGAAAGACAAGTTTGTTTGTCTCTTCCCGTGCCTCAAACTGAGGGCTGGTAAACTCAGCAGTTGTTGGTAGCCAGGTGTAATGAAGGACAATAAAGAACAGTTGATGGTAAGAACAAAAAAGGAAAGACTCGGAGAATCTTCCAGGGTTCTTAGTCCTCTTCTATACCTACATTGACTCCCTAGATGATTTCATCCCATGTTCAGAGTTTTTCTATACTGGTGACTCCCTAATTTTATCTCCAGCCTGGACCGTTGTATCCACCTGCCTGATCCACATTTTTTCTCTTGTATTTCTCCTCTTAGATTTCTAACAGGCATCTCAAGTTTAATATATACAAAACCAAACTCCTGATATTCCTCCCCCTACTTTTCCCATGATCTCCTCCTTCTCTCTTAACAACTCCATCCTTCCATTTCTCAAACTCAAAACCTTGAGGTCATACTGGACTCCCGTCCTATATCCAGAATCTGACCATCTCCACCACTAGCATCATCTCTGTCCTGGGTTATAGCATCAATAGTCTCCCTGTTTCTGCCCTAGGCCTCCTCCTAACAGGAATGATCCTGTTCAACCCAAGTCACAATACATAATACCTTGGCTGGAAACCCTGCAATGACTCCCCACTGCCTTCAGAATGAAAGTCCTTGCAATGACCCTGCATGGTCTAACCCCCCATTGCCATTCTGCCATCACTCACCACACTCCTGCTGTTCCAGCCACACTGCTCTCTCCAGAGACCCAGCTCACTCGAAGCCTCAGCCATCCGCAGGAATAAAGGAGAAACCTCTTTGTTCAAATGTCACCTCCTAGGTGAGGCTTTCCTGGACTGACCTGTTTGAAAACTGCCACCCTTTCCCTTATACTCCCAATCCTCCTTCCCGGATTTCTGTGCCTTCATAGCACTTACCACTACATAACTTTACTTGTTTGTTTACTGACTGTCTCCCATATCCAGAAAAGTTACTGGTACATAGCTGGAACCCTGAATGATTGAGTGAGCAAGTGAGTGAATGAATGAATGAATGAATGGGTTCCTTGCAGCATGCCGATGTCTCTATTTTAGCATATGGCAACCACAGTTGGATTCCATCTCTCCCAATCTAAGTGTGCTAACAATCACAGAAATGACTGGGGAAAATGAGGCCAACTGCATCTATGCAGGACAAGACAGAGGAGGCCAGATGTGGAGCTCAGAAGGAAGTTCTCAGTCATTCAGGCTTTAGATGTAAATGAGGATGGTGGAAATGCATATTAATTAAGCTAAATCAAGGAGACAGTGGGGCAGAACCAACTGCATTTATAACTAACCAGACACAAAGAACCTTCTTTCTTTGTGACAGTAGCGGTCAATGATGCTTCCAGAACTTGGGAGCTACTGTATGATGCCCTCAAAAATATGGGAAAAGGGCTACCAGATTCTGGCTGAGAGCCTTACTGTAAAATCACCAGTCACCTTCAATTGGTTCCCAAGTCTGCAGAGCCTGACTGCATCTCAGTAGAGGTTATTAGCAGCCAAAGAAGTGACGTGTTGGGCAGACATGGGTGTGCAGAAGGAGGGCACAGAGGCATACACTGGCTGTCCACAGCTCATTACCCTTGACTGGGTCACCACTGATTTCCATACCCACATGTCTGATGGATGTGGTTCTGTCCTCAGCCCGCTTGACTTCTCTCCAGGTCTTGACCCCACTCCCCACCTCTCCAACTGGAACCAGTCTCTTCCCTTGGCGTCCATGACCAATACCGTCCTGGGATTCCTCCAACATCTCTGGCCATGCCCTCTCCATAACTCTACAGATGCTCCTTCCTCCACTCAGCATCAGAGTTGAAGGCCTTCAAGGCCTGGGTGTAGATCTTCTCTTCCGTGATCCTGTCCTGTCAGTACTCATGGCCTCAATTTCTACCCATTCACAAATGGCTCATAAATATCTATCTCCAACCCATGCTTTTTGTCTGAGCTCTGACCTCCCAAATGGCATTTCCTCTTACACAATTCAATAACCACTCATGCTCAGTGTGACCCAACCACAACTCAGGACCCCTTCCCAATCTGGCCCTCCTTAAGGGGTCCCTGTCTCAGAAAAAGCTCCACTCTTTGTCCTACTGTGTTTGTTGGAGACCCTGGAGGTTATCCCAACACTTTTGCTTCCAAGTCACTGACATCTCCTGCATCACCAAGTCCTGTTGATTTTCCATCCCCGGTCTCTCCCAGACCTCTTCACTTCTCTCCATCACACACTCACTCCCTAGTCTAGGTGGCCACTTTCTTCTCTGGGATACTGTAGAAGCCTCATTGTCGGGTATTTCCACAGCCTTCCTTCTTTTTCCTAGTCTGTTCCTCACACAGCAGCTAGAGACCACTGCAATCATGTTGATTCAACCCTTGCTAAAACTCTTCATGCGGCCTCCTACTGTTTTAGGATACAGACCTGCATGGTTCCATGCAGCAGCCACTAGCCACATGTGGCCATTTAAATGTAATTAAAATGAAATAAAAACAGAAGTTCAGTTCCTTAGTCATACTAGCCACATTTCAAGTGCTCAGAAGTCACATGTGGCTAATGGCTATTATATTGGACAGCACAGTTATAGACTGTTTCTATCATCACAGAACGTTCTATTAAATATTAGTGGTATAAGCAGAACTTCCTATGGTGTTCCATACACCCATATGGTCCAGCCCCTGCTCACCCCTCCAGCTTCACCTTGTGTGATGCTCCTGTGCATCTCTCTGATCCAGCTCTAACTGGCTGACAGACTCCCTCCTACTGCAGGCCCTTTACACATGCTGTTCCTCCCAGCTTGGGGCATTCTTCTGTCTTATTAGACTAGTTAACTCCTGTTCATCTTCAGACCTCAGCTTACAGATGGATGGATGGATAGTTGGATGGACTGATGGAGAGATGGATGGATGGATGGATGGATGGATGGATTGGTGGGTAGTGGGTGGTTGAAGGTGGTGATAGATTTAGCTAGTATCAACTGTTGTAATCTTCTGGCCAGCCCTTACCCATTGGGACACAGAGTCTTTTAGCTTTATGACATTCCACACTCCTTCACTGTCACTCCTCTACTTCAATTTGGTGCCATCTTATGATGGCCATGCAATCTGATAAACCAGGACAGTTCCACATTTCTGGCCAGGATGATGGTAGTTCCGTGGTACATCAATACAATGGCCTTCTATTCTGATTTGGTTTCCCATGGAGCCTGGGGTTTCAAGGAGAGAATATTGTGGTCCAGAGAATGGGGCTGTTTCTCAATCATAAATAAATTAAAGGGCCTTCTTGTGTCCACTCCAGCCCTGGATGTGTCCTGGCTGATGCGAATCATTCTCTGAAGACTAATGACCCCACATACTACACAGGGGGGAAGGCAGATTTACATCATTTCCAGATGAAATCCATAACCCATTCATAACTATATCTGGGAAAATAAGTGATGGGCAGTGCCCTCTAGGAGTCAGACACGAGAGGAGGCTCTAAGGTAAGTAAGATCTTTTTAACTCACAAAGAGGACTTGTCCCATTCTGGTATGTTCATTTTAACAAACTAGACTGTGGCTTTAACTTAGTCACTTAAGTGTCATTATAACACCATGCACCGATGTTACAGCATGACCTGAATCCAAGGAGATCTTGGCTGCATGAGTACTTGGAGACATACAGCAAAAGGCAGTGTCCTCGGTACATTCGTTATGGAAAACAGTATGGAAGTTCCTCAAAAAAATAAAAGTGGAATATCATGTGTTCCAGCCATCCCACTCCTGGGTATATACACAAAAGAATGGAAAGCAGGGACACAGACAGATTCTTCTCCACCCATGTTCACAGAAGTATTACTCACAAAAGCCAAAAGTTGAGACAACCCAAGTGTTGGGCAATGAATGAATGGATAAACAAAATGTGGTCTGGTCTCTACTCAAAGTAGAATATTATTCAGCCTTAGAAAAGAAGGAACTTCTTACATAGGCTACAATATAGACAAACCCTGAGGCCGTTGTGCTACGTAAAATAAGTCAGTCACAAAAACACAAATACTATATGATTCCACTTACATGAGGTCCCTACAGTAGGCAGACTCCCAGAAACAAAAAGGATGGTGGGTGCCAAGGGCTGGGGTGGGGAGGAAGTTATTGTGTAATAGGGACAGAGTCCCAGTTTGGGAGGATAAAAAAGTTCTGCAGACGGATGGTAGTGGCTGTACAACAATGTGAACGTGCTTAATGCCACTGAACTGCATACGTAAAATGGTTACAATGGTAAACTTTATGTTATGGATATTTTCACAATACAAAAAAAAAATCAAAGCAAAAATAAAAAGGCGGTTTCCTCTACTGGCTATTTCTAGGGTAAGCACTCAGAGCAGTGGCTGGTACGATTCACACGTGGGGTAGTGACAGGCCACCACTGACTGCCATTCAGTAGGTGTGCCCCAAAGCAGTTGGGACAAGGTGGGAAGGCCATGCAGTGACTAGTATCACACTGCTGCTGACCATCAACCCATCCTTGGAACTTTCAAGACTTAAAAGTGCCCAATTTTCATTGGCTGTGGGTGACTTTGCTTTCTGGAGCAGGGCAGGATGGAGGTAGGAAGGTTCCTGAGTTGAGTGACCCATTTGGAGGTGGGGCTATAATGTAACCCTACTCACAGGCTCCCTATGTGATTTGTTCAACTTGTCTTCAAGTCTGCTCCCAATGCAGTTTCCAGAATATTCTGCTAACCTTTACTAAGCTTTGCATGCTGAGCTCCTATTACTATTTAATTGAATCCCCACTGTTTCCCCAGAAGAGCATATGCTATGCTGTTACTATCTTCACCTTTCAGATGAGGAAACTGAGGCTCAGAAAGCCCCCCACCCCCACCCCAGCTGACTTCTCACCACAGCTCCATGACCTAGCTTCATACAGCATCCTGCATCATTTCCTCTCTTGCTTCTAGGCCCTTATAGAAGCAGAGGCTAGGCTTTTCCCTATTCCTAGAATACTTTTCCTCTCCTTTCTCAAAACAGTTTTGGTCATCCTGCACATCTACCCCCAATATCTTCCCTTCTGTGAGGTGAGGCCTTTTTGATTATTTTAGGTGGAATGAGGAGTCATCCCCTTCCTTAAGGTCCCTAGACAGCAACAACCCCACTATTAGAGAAACCTTACATGCAGCCTGAAATGTTAGGCATTCTGCATTTATTAGCTCTTTATTCCTCACACAAACCCTCTGTAGCAGGCATTATTATTACCTCTATTTTAAAGGTGAGAACACTAGAGCACAAGAGAGGTTAAGATACTTCCCCAAGGTCACACAGATACTGTGGGTTGACCCAGGATTTAAACCCAGGCAGACTGACTCCAAAGTCCTTACTAGAATACTTTTAGTATTTAGCAACTTCTTACTAGATATGTCTCCTGAGGCAAGGGAAACAAAAATAAATTATTAGTTCATCAAGATAAAAAGCTTCTGCACAGCCAAGGAAACCATCAATGATACTAAAAGCCTACAGGAGAAGATATTTGTAAATGACACAGCTGATAAAGGGTTAGTATCCAAATTATATGAAGAATGTATAAAACTCAACACCTAAAAAACAAATAATTCAGTTAAAAAATGGGCAGAAGACATGAATAGACATTTTTCCAAAGAAGACATCCAGATGGCCAATAGACACATGAAAAGATGCTCGACATCACTCATCATCAGGGAAATACAAATCAAAACCACAATGAGCTATCACCTCACACCTGTCAGAATGGCTAAAATTAGGGGCACCTGGATGGCTCAGTCAGTTGAGTGTGTGACTCTTGATTGTGGCTCAGGTTGTGACCCCAGGGTCATGGAATTGAGCCCTGCATCCATGCTGAGCAGGGAGCCTGCTTGGGATTCTCTCTCTCTCTCTCTCTCTCTCTCTCTCTCTCTGTCTCCTTCTGCCCCTCTCCCCCACTCACATCTCTTCCCTCTCTCTCTCTCTCTCTCTAAAAAAAAAAGGCTAAAATTAACAAGCCAGGAAACAACAGGTGTTGGCAAGGATGTGGAGAAAGGGGAACCCTCCTACACTGTTGGTGGGAAAGCAAACTGGTGCATCCACTCTGGAAAACTGTGTGGAGGTTCCTCAAAAAGTTAAAAATAGATCTACCTACAATCCAGCAATTGCACTACTGGGTATTTACCCAAAGGATAAAAAAAATACTGAGTCGAAGGGATATATGCACCCTGATGTTTATAGCAGCATTATCAATAGTCAAATTATGGAAAGAGCCCAAATGTCCACCAACTGAGGAATGGATAAGGAAGATGTGGTATACATACACACAATGGAATGTTACTCAGCCATCAAAAAAGAATGAAATCTTGCTATTTGCAATGAGGTGGATGGAGCTAGAAAGTATTATGCTAAGTGAAACCAGTCAGAGAGAGACAAATATCATAGGATTTCAATCATATGTGGAATTTAAGAAATAAAACAGATGAACATTGTGGGGGTGAGAAAGGAGGCAAACCAGAAAGCAGACTTAACTGCAGAGAACAAACTGAGGGTTGATGTTGGGAGGTGGGTGGGGGGTGGGTTAAATAAGAGATGGGTATTAAGGAGGGCACTTGTTGTGATGAGCACTGGATGTTATATGTAAGTGATGAATCACTAAATTCTATACCTGAAACTAATATTACACTGTATGTTAACTGGAGTTTAAATTTAAAAATTGTAGAAAAAAGTTCCAGAGGAGGCAGGCCCTAAAAGAGGGAGGGAACCTACCAGGAAGAGAAGGTAGAAAAAGGAACGCCAGCATGGGCAAAGGTGGAGAGAAGAGAATCCACAGATTCTACTCCCTCTACATACACTCATCTTGTGCCATATAGGGTGAATGTTCCACTGGGAAAGCGGTAAAATGAGAGCCCCAAATCATGTACTGTGTTGTATTTTGGAAGGAGTGGTCCTCAGTGTATTAAAATCCCCTGGGGAGCTGGCAAAATAATGCAGCCTCAGGGGGTTCCCTGGAGATTCAGGAGAATCTGCATTTTCCTAACTCCCAAGAGAATCTGATCAAGCTGTCTGCCAACTACACTTAGAGAAATGTCCCCATAGTGACTGGTGATGTGGCCTCCTCGTCACCATGCCTCCAATCCAGGAGCTGTCATCAGGGACCCCTCGGGCCTGGGCAGGCTTAGAGGACCTGCCCAGTTTTAAAATGCTGCCATTTTAGCTTTCTTATAATCTGGAACTATAGTAAAGTCCAAACACCTCACAAATCATCACAAATCTTGCCCATAGGTCAGGATACGTTGAAGAATAAAGGCAGTCGGTGGATATGCCCAGGTTGGGTACCTGGGTGCCCAGCTTCACTCCAGGTCAACCACACCCATCATTCTTAGCTCACCTCTATTCTCCTTTCCCCCCTCCACTCTCCTTTAGGGTTTGAAGCCTTTAGGAAAGTCTGGCCTCAACACCCCTCTACCACCACCCCACCTTCCCCTGTAGGAACAAAGTGTGGGTCACTCAGTACGAGCACTTGCACCGCCTGGGAGCTTGTCAGAAATGCAGATTCTCGGGCCCCTCCTCAGACCTGCTCAGTGAGGATCCCCAAAGGTAGGGCAAAGGAACTCTGTTTTTCAAATTCCCACACACGACAGAAGACTCTAACCTGCTTGCAACTACTCCATCTATCCAGTCTGCTAGACCCTTGCTATTTAAAGTGCGGTCCATGGACCACAGCCTCGGTATGTCCTGGGAGTCCCTAGAATTACAAGTCCTCGGGGCCCATCTGATTCTGCAGTGTACCAGCATCCCAGTGATTCATCTGCACGTGACAGAGAAGAACCCAACCATGTTCCCTTGTATCTCCGGAGCCACCTGCCCACATGGTCCTCTCAGCGTCCCCTCCCACCACCACCTAACCCTTGCAGAAGTGATTCTCTTGTTATTTCTTCTTATCGAAACAAGTTCCTTCTTTCCTTCCTTCCTTTTAGACAACCTGCCTCAATACATGCTTTCGGGAGTAACAGGAGAAAGCCTCCTCCCCCACAATAAACTGTGGAAACCTGATTTAAAAATCTATCCAACTCTCACACCATCTCCTTCTTTGTCGATGCTGGAGTTATGATTAATTGGTATATTTAATAATTCGCTTCAACTCTTTACAAGCCAGTGGCACGAAAGGACAAAACATTTTTCCTCTTGGAGACACATCTGAAGGACAGGGAAAACAAAACCTTGATTGAGGAGTGCAAAAAAAATAAGCTTTTAGTTGCCCAGTGGTGTCTTTGGGGATGGGTCAAAGTTTCTGGAGAAACTTGAAGAAGGCATCTGACTTATTTCGTAGGCAATGGGGGTGGGAGGAGGGGCTGGGGAGGGTTGAGGAGGAAGGCAGTGCCTAGTGAGCAAAGAGATGGAGGTTCTAACCTGAGGGGAGCTGCTGCTCTCAATGGGTCTGGGCCAACTTCCGTCCATCATTTCTCTTTTGCACTCTTCTAAAACAGGATGGGATCATGAATGGAACACAGGGAGAAGTGGCCGGATCATTTTAGGATTGGATGTCAATCTATCTAGCTCTGGGTATCCCACGTGACCCTGGAAATGCTCTCTCTTTCCTTCCTCTCCCCCTGGAACTGGCTGAGGCAGTGACCTTAACTGGTAGCTCCTTATTACTCAAAGGATGATGTCCAGATGCCTTACCTTGGCACTCAAGGCCTTTCACTTTTCAGCCTGGTCCCTCCCCAGTCTCTGATCTGCCCACACACACCAGTCAAATGCAGCACATATTCTTGAGCACCTACTATGAGCCAGGCACTGCTAGAGGCACTTGGGCTAAAGCGTAGAGAGAGACAAGATCCCTGCCCTCACACAGCTGATATTCCAGTGGAGAAATGTGAAACAGACAAGAAAACAATTAAACAAGCCTGGTGACTGAAACTGTTGTAAATGTTGTCATGGAATTAATATGGCAATGTGCTGCGGTGTGACTTCTCTCAGGCACAGTATAAACTGAGACATCAAGGACAAGAAGAATCCAGCCCTATGAAGATATGGGGAAAGAAATTTTCTTTCTCCAACAAGGAGCCCAGCATGTACAAAGGCCCCAGGGCAGGAATAAGTTTACAGTGTGCATAGACCAGAGTTGCCCAAACTGGCTGGAGAGAGTAAAAGGGGCAGGGCAGGAAACAAAGGCAGGGGCTGGCAAGGGTTGGACATGGAAAGATCTTCAGCTTTTTATCAAGTGAAAGAGGAAGTCACCGAAGGTTTTTGGTTTGTTTTTGCAGGAGGCTCAGTGAGACATGATCAGATTCACATTTTAAAAAGACAACTCTGGCTGCTTGGGTTTGGAGAATAGATTGGAGGAGCGTGGGGTGGAAGCAGGGAGGCAGTCAGGAAGGGAGGTTGGAAGGAGGGGGCACAAGTGCTTCCCCAGCAAGCAGTGTTTTTTACACCCCCGTGCCTTTGCACATGCTGTTCCCTTTTCTTACAGTACCCTTCCCACCATCTCCATCTGAAAAATCCTATCTGTGTGTCCACTGGCTGCTTGGGGTCTGCCATGCATGCACCATCTGTTCTCATGCTCACGCATGATAATCTGCTGCTCGTTCCTCTGGCCTCTTTTGGAAATTGATATCTCTCTGCTTAAGCCCTTATCACATGCTGCAGGGTGGAAAAAACCTGGGCTTTTGGCCCAAGGCCAGGCTCAGCCACCACTGGTTAGGGGACACCTGAGAAAGTGGCTCATCTGGAAAATGGGAAAACAGTCACACTTCCTGCAGACCCCAAGAGGATTCCTGTGTGAGTGATGTATAAAGGGGAGGAGTTGTAAGGAACGGCAGAAGCAGCACAGGGACAGGATGAGAGTAAGCAAGGGTGTGGCCTCAGGCAGAACTCTCTAGGGCAGCTTTGGGGCTGTCACACCTCATCGCAGGGAGCCAGGGAGCACAGGGAGCCAGGGAGTGGGGCTTTCACCCTCCCACACCCACTGGCAACTGCCTAAGGGTCCCCACACTGGAAGGGACATAACCCCCAGGCATTTCTGGTTCTCTGCAGGTGTTGGGAAGATGCCCCAGGAACCAGAGGGTAGGCTGCTAAGGAAGAGCTGCAGGTGCAGGCATTTGAGGCAAGAGCACACCCCAGCTGGGGGAGGGGAGCGCAGACCCAGAAGGAGTTGTGTCCACCACACCACCCGCCTGCTTGGGATATTGCAAGGATCATACCCTCCCCACCGCCCCTCCACCACCCCACTCCCCCGCTGCCCTGGGGGAGTAGAGGCTAAGCTACAACCATCTTATTTAGGAGACTTCAGGTTCTCTGGGGACGGAACAAGCCCCCTCTGTCTTTGTCCACTTAGGCACAACTGAGTGAGGGAAGGACTTGGTCACTGATATTATTTTACGAAGATACCAACCCACCCCAGAGCCCATGAGCCAGGCTAGATGGTGAACATTTTACAAGGTTGACTGCTCACATCTACCCTGAAAGGTCAGCAACAGCATCAGCCCTGTGTCACAGGTGAGGAAACTGGACCCCGGGGAAGGCAGACAAGTTCCCAGAGCTGGGGAGCAGCCCAGGGGCTTTGAACTTCGAGCAGCTTTACTCTGGAGCTGGGACCTTGGGATCTGTCACCTCCCTGGCAGGCTTCTGCTGGGATGATCTCATTTCCTCTTCTCTGAAGCCCCTGCAGGGCCCTGTGGCCATGAGCACTTGATTTGTCTTTATCAACAGAGCAGCTTCTGGGGTCCCCCTTCCCCCAAAGCAAAGCCCCTCTTGCCCGGCCCCCACCTCCAGAGCAGTCAAGCTACTTACTCATGAAGGCCGGAGCTCCTTTCCTGAAACATCTGTGTCGAGCGACAACTGGGCGTCACCCAAGGGCACCTCTGAAGGTCTCCTTGGTCATGGGATTCGGCTTCCCCGCAGGTTAGACCTCCCCCTCCGCCTGCCACGAGCTTTGCGAGGACTTAGGGACTAATCCTATTTCACCAAAACTCTTTTGTGAGCCTCGGACCTGGGTCTGCTGGGCATATTTTTAATTTTCTCTTTCTCGGAGGTAAGAGAGATGATAAAAGATTGTTGGAAACATAAGAGCAAAGGTATCTGATCTCTCAGGTGCCTTGAAAAGGGAAGGAAATGGAGAAGGCCACGCTTGCCTAATTTGGGGAAAAAGAAAATCTCTTCCCTCCAACTCCCCCAAATCTGGCCTTCTTCTAGTCTCCCCCATCTCCAAAAAAAATGCATGAGCTACTGCCCAGATGTCTAAACCACAAGCCGGGAGCTATCCATACACTCCTCCCCCATTCACTCCATCACCTGTCTTTCTCAGGCCAAGTTGCTCTCTAGACCAGCCATGCCTCCCCATTCCAGTCACTGCTGCTGCCCTCAGCTGAGCCTCTAGCCCAGAACAACAAGGTGGTTCCTCCCTGGACCTCCCTGTGAACCCCAGCCCTTTGCCATCCGAGCTTCTGGGAACACAAATCGGTCTGTGTCACATCATAACCAGATCCCCAACTGCAAACAGCCATGATACTCCTCTCTGCACTGGGGATGAAGAACAAATTGTATGCAGGGCCTGCCACGCCCAGGCCTGGCCCCACCCATCTCTGCCTGCATGGCTCCCTCCTCCCTCTCAGAGTTCAGGTCACAGGCCCTTTGCACAGGTGGACCTCTCTGTCTCTCCATTCTCCCCTTAGCCTGGCTAACCCCTCCCTACCCTGCCACCTGCAACATCACTTCTTCAGGGAAGCCCTCCCTTACCATGCTGCCCAGGCTGTATCCCTAGCCCCCATCATCCACCCACAGCTCCACACATGGCATGTTTATGTTTCTCACCACAGATGCAACCTTACATATATACCCTGATTAACATCTGTCTCCTAGCCAGCCTGGAAGGGACCTCATCTGGTTTTGTTCATCCTTGTATCTCCAGCACATCCATGGTGCCTGGCCTGGTACATGGCCTTCAATAAACATTTCCTGGGTAAGCAAATGAAAGCAAAGACATGTGAGAACATATGGCTGAAACTGCTTTGGAGATTGCGCAGATGACATGACAAAAATTTAGGTTCCACATCCCTTCCTGACATCTTAAGCTCCTAAAAGAAAGACAGGCATGGTGTCGCCTCTTGCTTCAGGGGTCCTACCCGTCCCCAGCACAGGGCTAGCACGTGTCAAATCAGGCAACAGAAAGAAAGCAATCACAGAAGGAAGAACAGACCAAGGACTGCCCCCTGAACCTGCCCAGGAAGGCCTCTGCTTCTGTACTCCTCAAGAAAATCTAGAGGGGAGTTCCTCTGGATGGAAGAAACTTCCAAGAGTCTCTTGAATAGCCCTCCACAACCCATTTCATCAAGAAAGCAAGCAAAAGTCAGATATTTAAGGACCTGCTTTTGGTTTTGAGAAGTCTTTGGCAGAGCAGGGATAGAATCCAATTCGCCCACTTAGAGCTTTCCCATGGCACACTGCATCCCTGGCTGCTTGGGCTGGGGCCCCAGAGATACTTAGAAGTGCCCAAGGGGCTTGGTGGGTCAGAGATTCCCTCTCCGCCTACCTGCCAACGCTGCTTCTAAAAGCAAGGACTTGGCAGTGAGTGAAAGAGACAACCAAAGGGTTGGGGGGAGTGACTCTTGCAGTCTGGGGCAAATACACAAACACCCACGGCCAAGCTGAACACACACCCTTGCTCCTCTGAATGCACAGTCTTTCTCTTATTCTTCTCTACCACACTGTCCCTGTCCTCCCTAGAGATGCTGATTTGCATGGGGATGCCATTCAGTAGCCAAAGCCTGCCCCCTCCTCCTTGCCAAATCCCACCATGCTCCAGGGCCTGCCCAATGCTTCTCTCTTGCAGGAAGTGCCTTCAGGCCGCTGCTGGTATCCCACTGGCTCACGGTCTCGATGGTGTCCTGTTGGTTAGGAACTTCCACATGCACCTCTGCCCTTCTCAGATGGAGGAGCTCTGGGCAGATCAGATGGTCTCCTGTCCTCTCCGCATGCCCAGAGATGCTCTGGTGGAAACCCAGAGGAGTGAATGGGTGGATGGATGGGGCTCGGTTCCCTGGCAAGCCCCTGGCCATCTTTCTCCCACTCCTTCCCTGGTCTGCGGGACCCCTGCACATGCTTAACCTTGTTGCCCTGAAGAAGAACCCAAGTATGGCTGAGGGGCGCAGGCCCCTGCCCTCACACCCACTTTTCTCTGGAGGCTGGTAGGCATAGCTGGAAGGGAGAAGAGGGTCTCTCCCCTCCGGGACCACGAAGTTCTGCCTGCACTATGCTTTGAGCTTTAAAATTTCACCACCTGATGTTTTCTGGGCTTCCCACTTCAGTGGGGTTACCAAGCAACAGGGACTGTTTCTTCCACCCCTTTAAACTCCTGTGAGGATCCAGGCAAGGTTTCCACCCTTCATGGGGCTCTGGCAAGATGGAGAACCAGAGCCCTGGGAGCACCAGCCTGGCCACTTGCAGGCTGTGTACCCTCGAGTGGACCCTTTCCTCTCCTGGGCCTTAGTCTGCCCATTTGGAATATGAAGGGACCAGGCAGGACCATCTCAGAGTTGGTCCCTACCAACACTACTCCTTGCTGGGCACGGTCCAGAAGTCCTCGCAATGGCCAGAGGAGTTAGATATTCTCCCCCATTTTATGGATGAGGAAACTGACACAGAGAGGTAAAATCACTGGCTTAAGGTCAGTGGTAGGAGGGAGTTTGTGTTGATCTCTCTAATTCAGACTGTCCATGCTCTCAGATACCCCAATACCCTCAAGTGATTCTCAGACATCTCTGGAGGCTGGCAGACGGGGAGGGGGGGAACCCAGATGGGCCCCAGAGGCTGGTGTTTCTTAGCATTAATACCCCAGAAGCAAGGCACCAGGGGAAAGGTGGCTTAGGGCGTGGGCTTTCTGGGTTTCCTGCTCTTAGCATGTAACCCGAGCTGCATTCCCCATCAGAAAGTCCCACCCAAGGGCCCCCCTACCTGCACATTCTGCCCGGTTGCACTGCCCAAGAACTTTCAAAGGTCCCATGTCCCCTGATCCCCAGAACCCCAGAGCTCAGCAGGGCACCTTCACTGGTGACCCCATTCTACAGATGCTGGGATGAGGTTAGGAGAGGGAGACCCCTTGCTAAGTTATCATGTGCCCCAATTCAAACCCCAATCCTTCCAGTCCGGATCCAATGTGGTGTGAACAGCAGCTACAACTGGAAAGAACAAGATGCAGGTACAGGCAGATATGACGGGTGGCCAAAATCTCCATAGGCTCAGGACTGACTCTCTCCAGTCCTCAGGGTGAATTCCGAGCTCCCTCCCTCACTATGCAAAATAAACAACTCAGACAAGCTAATTAGAGGGAGGAGAGCTCTGAGTGATCTATTTTCAAAATCAAGGACTGCTGTTTCATTTTTAAAAAGAAAGAGCTGAGCTAGGATAGAAAGTGTGGGAGTGGGCAGGGGTGGGGAGCTCACAGGCCCTCTTGGTGGCTGCTAGGCCTCCTCCCCCTGCAATCCAGCTTCCAGCTTCCTGGTGCCATGTGACCTCTGGCACACAGGCAGAAGCACTGGGATGTGGCTTCTCAACCTACGGGGTGATGCAGGGGGGCTCAGGGCTCTCACTAGTGTCTACACTTTAGCATTATCTCCATGCTTCTATGCATTTGATCTCCATGAGAAACTTAAACTATAGGTCTCATTGTTACCACCACTGGGTGGAAGTTCAGAGAGGTTAAGTGACTTGGCCATGATCACACAGGATAAGATTTGTACAGGTGGGATTCAAATCCAGACTAATTCCTGATTAATGCCCCTAATTGCCACATGCTTCAGAAGTGAAATTCTATGGCTCTACTAAGATTATCAATACTAGTAAGGATATTAATATAATATTGAGTCAGATCACTTTAAACTGACCCTCAGGCCTCCAGGAGTGCCTCAGGGGCTTTGCACTGGCTGTTGCATTCCTCCAAGGCTCTTTTTCAGTTATTCTTGTGACTCCCTCTCTCACCTCCTTCAAGTCTTTGCTCAAAAGTCACCTTCCCAATTTCCTATTTAAAACTGCACCCCCATTTCTACACCAAACTCCTGATCCCTCTGTCCTGTTTCATTTTTTCTCTATGACATGTTTCACCATCTAAAACACTCAATTTTGTTTGCTATCCCTCTCTAGGAGAATTTACCCTCCCTTGGGGTAGGGTTCCCCATCAGCTTGCCTCTGACCCTATCTTCAGCCCCTAGCACAGAGCACAGCACACAGTAGGTGGCATATAGTAGGCACTCAATTGGATCTTGTTGAATCCTGACTGCTCCTGGCAACCTGAGGAGAAGCATACTGTTTTATCCCCCCTTTACAAATGGAGAAGTTCAAGAACCCAAGTCTTAACTGCCCCAAGTCACACAGCTTGTAAATGCAAAATTCAGCCCAGGAGGCAAACACCCAACTACTGAGATACTAAGAATATAATGGGAGGCAGGGACCCCTTTTCAGAATGGTGCAGGGGTGGAGAGAAGCCACTGTCACCAGAACCTGATGCCTACTTGTCAAATGCTTTTCTTGTTCAAAAGGGGACTGAGTTTGGGACTCCAGGCAGGAACACAGATGGCATTTTGGACCCAGGACCACATCTTTGGAATTACAAAATGGAGATGCTGCAGGATTTTCCTGAGGAGGCCAGGGTGGGGGACATGGCCTGTGGGCAGACAGGCCCTTCTGGCCTGGTTTGTGTCAGTTACCTGGGGAAGTCACAAATAAGGGGCCATGTCCCTCCCCCCAGACTCTGGGTCCAGGAGTTGAGTGGGTCTGGGTGCCTGTATTTTTAAAAAATTTTTATTATTTATTTTGAGAGAGAGGGAGACAGCATGAGTGGGGGGTGGGGCAGAGACAGAGAGAGACAGAGAACCCTAAGCAGACTGTGCACTGTCAGCACAGAGCCCTGCAGAGCCCCATGCGGGGCTCCAACCCATGCAACCATCATGACTTGAGCCAAAAGCAAGAGTCAGATGCTTAACCAACTGAACCACACAGGCACCCGTATTTCGACAAGAACCTGGGCAAGGGTAACGTGGGTGATCCACAGACCTTCCTGGACAACTGCTCCCTCACAGATTGAGCTTACAATGTTGGCTTTGGTTTGCATGCCCCTCTCTGCCCTCCACATAAGTCCTCATTTTATAACCCTATTACACTTTTATCCTTCAACTTGGACCCTGAATGCTCAGTACATGTTCAATAAATTCTTGAGGGTTGGCTGAGGTCAGCCCAGCTGGGAGGGATGAGTAATTCACAAGGTAAAAGACTCCAGAGCCAAAATTATCCCAGCAGGCAGAAACACTGGACCAGGCAGAGAGAATGATATTCAAGGACAGATGAAAGGCAGGCATCTGGACTCAGAAAATTAATTATAAGTCAGTGGAGATTTGCTTGGTAGTTTATGTGAGAAAGATTTGGGAGGCACATTTGACAGGGTTAATAGGAATCAACAGTACAATGTGGATGCTTAAAAAAGCCAAACAAAAGTTAGGATGTATTAAAAGAGGTAGAGTGTCTGATCAAGGGAGGTGAAGGTGCCCCTCTTTTTGGACTAGGCCAATGGGAATGAAGGGCGGTATCTGACTCCCTTGAAGAGGAATATTGACAGGCAGTGGTCACTCTGAAGATAATGGTTGAGATGGCAGTTGGGGGTTGCAAGGAGGGAGAGGCATCTAAAAATCATTTTACCCAAAGTAAAAATAACAAAATGGGGGAAGTTGACCTGGAGAGGGAACAGAAGATTGGTGAGTAGAAGCTGCAACAGGGAAGAACTAACTCTAATACTGGAAATGAACACAAAAATGGGGTTTTCCAGCAACGGAGCTGGTGCTCTATGGGGTAGTGACTTCCCCGTCACTATAGGCATTCAAGCAGAGCTGGCTGGCCCTGATGCAAGGAGGCTGTAAAGGGTTTTCTGCATCGGGTGGGAAGGAATTCTCAGATATTCTGTAAGGTCTCTTTTGATTCTGAGATCCCAGAATGTTTTAGGTTCAAATGGGGTCATTTCTCATCTGAACAGAGTTACCCTCTGGGCAGCAAGTGTGACTTGCAGGCTGGCCTGACCTAAAGACACCTTAAGAATTCAGGATACCTCTTTGCACGACTAGGCATGTATCCACGGATACAGGCATGCTGTTTCGAAGGGACACATGCACCCCCATGTTTATAGCAGCACTGTTGACAATAGCCAAAGTATGGAAAGAGCCCAAATTTCCATTGGCGGATGACTGGATAAAGAAGATGTGGCATATATATATATATATATATATATACACACACATATATATACACACACACACATACATACAATGGAGTATTACTCGGCAATCAAAAAGAATGAAATCCTGCCATTTGCAACTATGTGGATGGAACTGGAGGGTATTATGCTAAGTGAAATTAGTCAGAGAAAGACAAATACCCTATGACTTCACTCATATGAGGACTTTCAGATACAAAACAGATGAACATAAGGGAAGGGAAACAAAAACAATATAAAAACAGGGAGGGGGACAAAACAGAAGAGACTCATAAATATGGAGAACAAACTGAGGGTTGCTGGAGGGGTTGTGGGAGGGGGGATGGGCTAAATGGGGAAGGGGCATTAAGGAGTCTACTGAAATCACTGCTTCACTATATACTAATTTGGATGTAAATTTTAAAAAATAAAAAATAAAGTTAAATAAAAAAAAAAAAGAATTCAGGACACCTCCTGTTCTCCAGGCAGGAAGCACATTCGGAATGCAGGCTTGAAATAAAGGAGATGATACAGGCAGGAGACAGGCAGAAAGCCAGGGGTCTCGAGGGTTGGCTTCAGTTCAGACACCGACTTGCTGTGTGGTTTGGGGCCCTCTCAGTGCCTCAGTTTCTAAAATACAGTATGGGCTAGGCCAAGTCCCAGGAAGACTGTCTGAGAGTGTGTATTTAGGGAAGCCCCAGGTGAAGCCAATGCTGCTGACTGGGGCCTGCACGTTGGGCAGGAAGGATCTAGCAGTCTCCAGGTCTATCTGTTTGGACAGTCTGGGATTCCAGAATCCCTGCTCCCTCCTCTGAAAAAAAAAAAAAAAAAGAGGAAAATCTTGGGGTGGGTGTCCGCGTGATTTACAAATGTCCCTTCCTCAAACTAGGAAAAGTGATGATAAAGCTCCAGAGCTGCCTAGTGTAAGATGAGGGGAGGAACACACTGGTCTGCTTAGCTAATGGGAGATTCAAGGACGCTAGTGGCCTGACAGGAGCCCCTTCCCGGTAGGATAACACATCCCCCTGAAGTCCCCACGGAGCACTATTCCCATGAACCCCAAGTCATGGAGAAAAGGCAAAGTTGTTGGGACTCCGTTGTATGCACTAGGGGCAGGGGACCCCAAGATACACTGTACTATTTGTCCAAATGTCTGTATTTGCCTGTCAGTCTGATTTTACACAACGCAACAGCCAAGCAAACATCTGATAGGGTGTTTTGGGCCTGCAACCTTTTGGCAATCCTTTGAGATCCTAAGCCCCCACTGGTTAAATCATAAGCTAGGGTTTCTGCGGAGAGAAGCTCGAACAAACAAGCCTCTGAAAACCCAGGTCACCCCCAGCTTTCCCAACCTCCCGGCGCTCGAGTTTCTAACCCTGTAAGTAAAGTATCTACAAACTCACAGCTTCAGGAGAGGCCCTTGGGTTTTGTCCACAATAGCTGGATATGTATGGGGCACGGTTTATTTTTGGCATTTTGCTCTGATGTTGTGGAGGACGAAAAAGGTGGCGGGGGTTGGGGGGAGGTGTGGGGGAAGGTCAGGCAGGTGGAGCTAAGTTTGGTTAACAACTGCTTTAACAGGCTCTCTGGAACGCCCAGGTGTCTTCCAGTTCCTGCACTTTCTAGGATTCCTGGCCCAATGGCCTGAGTCAAGAAAACAGCTTTGCATTCAACACAAAGTGGTTTGGATTAATCATTATTCATGCCATTCCCATCACTTGGAGCGGGACCCCTGGCGCCGGCCCAGGCACAGTCACTAAATTTTAAAGGTTTGCAGATTACCTGGCCAGTGAGTGACGATATGACCAGGGTGTGCAGAACAGGATGATTAGGGTCATAAATTTTTATTAAAGGTCACTAACAGATTTATAGAAAGCACTGAAAACTGACACTTGTTTTTATTAGCAGGGATCCTGCCCCTTGACAGAAAGTGCCTGGGCTGAAGCAAAGTTGGAGGGCTTTCTCCAACAGAGTGACCTCAGATTCAAGCTCTTACAACCCACAGTCCCCAGGGTTCTCACTACCCTGCAGTCCCCAGGGTTCTCAGCCAAGGGGCAAGGACGCTCCCAGGATGATTCAGACAAGGCCTAGTAGAAGTTCAAGGCCAAGATGCACAAAGCTATCACAGGGTGTGGCTGGGCTCCTGCCTGTGCCACATGCTAGATGGTGGCCCAGGCTGGTCTTTTCTCCTGAGAGTCAGTTTCCGCCTCTGAAAAATACGGGTCATAATGTCCACTCTTAGGGATGTTGTGAGGGTTAAGCTATGTTGGGATTGCAGGTACCCGTGAGTGGGAACATGCAGGGCCCCCCATCAGTTCTATCACCAATGCTTTTCTTTTCTAAGTACACGCCAATTACCTGAACAGACCATTTGCCAAATGGTGAGTGATGAGGGAGTGTGAGGCATGCTAAGGGGCAAAGCACAAGCTAGCACACCGCCCCCACCCCCAGGCGGGATGTGTGCGACAAGGACACTGCCCTGACTGCCCAAGGACAAATGAAAGAAAACAAATGGTTAACTTACAGAGATCACGGTCATGCAGGACAGGAGTCTCCATCAGTTTACAAATATCTTAGTAAATTATAAGAAAAAGGCAATCTTATCAATAGCCTAATCTCCAGAAACCTATAGACTCAGTTTCCTGGAGCCCCAACATCACCCCTCCTTAGTGATATGGGGAACGAAGGCAAAAAGGAAATGGCAGGTAAATTAAATTACTTTATAACCCACAGCCCATTGACAAGTACTTGAGGCAGGCAGAGTAAAGTTTCCCTAGGAACTCCCTACTGTCTTAATGTTAATGTTTTGCTAGAGAGAAAAACAACCTTAGCGTGACAATAGCTAGGTCTCCAGTAATGTGAGTCTTTAGCATATGAAAGTCTCCTTGGAAACTTCCCTTTGACTTTACCTTCCACAAGACAGTGGTATATAACCAGTTATCCCATCACAACCCCAGTGCAGCTCTTTCTGCACTGTCCTGTCCCCAATCTTTAATAAAATCACCTTTTTTGCACGATAGACGTCTTCAAGAATTCTTTCTTGGCTGTCAGCTCTGGACCCCACGAAACCCCAACACCCCAAAAACCGTATCAGTGAGGACAGATCCTGAACCCTGCACTGGAAAGGGTTAACCTCACATTTCCAGCTGGAACACTTGACCTGAGGTGCTCCCACATGGAGTGTATCCGGGTAGCTTAGGGGTCTTCAGAGGCTCTCATATCGACATCTAATTTCAATGTGCTTTTCTTGAAAAGAGGAGAGAGGAAAGGAAAGACGAAAGAAGAAAAGAGAGCCTTTGGAGATGCAGAAAGACTGGGAGAGAACATACAAAAGTTATGGTGTCAGGGTGGGGCTCAGGTGTTCTTTTCCCTGTCATCTTCCCAGACTTTGTGTAACGTGAGAGTTGGTTATATAAAATAGAGGCAAACATAGGCTTTGGGGCAGACAGATCCAGGTTCAAATTCCAGCTTTCGTGTCCTTGTGGTAAGACTTGGACAAATTGCATAGCTTCTCTGACTCATGGGTTCCTGATAAACACAAGGGGGAAGACCATTTGCCTCCTGGATTACGTGTAAGTGTGGAAACCACTTGGGGGAGAGGAGGGCTTTCCAGCATCCTCTCCCTCCTCCCTTTGGAGAATTTACCCTCTCCCCGGATCAGATTGTCCTGGCAGCCATCTAGTGCTCAGTGGGGGAGAATGCTCAGCGGGGGAGAATGTGTCTTAAAATGTAGGCAAATCAGAAGAAGCAGAGCAGAAAAGAAGAGGGAAAGTGGGTCACATATTTTAGGTCCTTGATCAAGCCTGACCTGAAACTAGAGACACCTGGATTGCTAAGATACATGGACCAATAAATATCCACTTCAATTATTTGGTTGGACTTTTATGACTTATAAAGACCTGACTCATGAGATTATATACAATGCATATTAATGCTTAACAGACAAGGGACACACAAATACAGCTTGAATAAGCAGTAGGGTTTTTTTTTCTTTTTTAAAAATAGAAAATGGTGTTTTTTCTTTATTTCTAAAGTTTTTACTTTGAAAAACTTACTGCAAGAATAGTTGAATGTGTGTGTTCACCTATTGGTCACTTATATTCACTAATTGTTAACATTTTACCCCATTTGAGCTGCTTTCCTCCCTAAGTCCCTCCCTTCCCCTTTACTGAGACATGGGTCCATTTCAATGTTAAGTGCCTGAGTGAGACTCTCCTAAGAGCAAAGACATCCTCCTACACAAGCACTACCCCATCGTCCCACCCAGGAAATTCAACATTGACACCACACATCTAATCCACAGTCCGTGTTCAAATTTCCCCAGTGTCTCCCATGTTTTTACAACTACTTTTTGTACCCGGGATCATGCATTATGTTTAGTTGTCATGTTGCTTTAGTCTGTTTTTAAATTTTTTTTTTTCAACGTTTATTTATTTTTGGGACAGAGAGAGACAGAGCATGAACGGGGGAGGGGCAGAGAGAGAGGGAGACACAGAATCGGAAACAGGCTCCAGGCTCTGAGCCATCAGCCCAGAGCCTGACGCGGGGCTCGAACTCACGGACCGCGAGATCGTGACCTGGCTGAAGTCGGACGCTTAACCGACTGCGCCACCCAGGCGCCCCGCTTTAGTCTGTTTTAATTTAGAACAGTCTCCAGACGTTTTCTTTCTTGCAATATTGATATTTAGGAGAGGTACCTTACTTTGGATTTGTGTTAGTGTTTCTCATGATCCAGCTTTATATTAACCATTCTAGGCTGGTAATAGGGAGGGAAGTAGGATTTGGTTGTAGTAAATAGTTGATTGGAGTCTCACAGATATACAGATGAGTGACCAGAGATTGCGTTTTCACAAACCGAATGCTCTGTTTCCAGCCCCTGGGTCAAAACACAGAAATGACCAGCCTCCTGGGAGCCCCCTTCACGCCCCTCCCAGTCCCCTGCAAGTTCTGTCATCACAGATTAGTTCTGCCTGTTCTTGACGTTCACATGAATGGGATCATTCAGCAGGTTCCCTTTGGGGGCTGCCTCCTTGCACTCAATGTTGTCTTTGTGAGATTCAGCAGTGTTACTACATATATCTGTGGTTCACAGCATTTATGATGATTGATTTATTATTTTCATAGGAATGAAGAGTCTATCAGGCCCTATATGTTTTCAGCAATAAGAACAAATTGGAGGGTCTGGCACTGGCCTTCTAAGCTGGCCTGGCCTGCCACTCACCAGGTACCTCCTTGCTCATCAGTCCAGCAGCAAATAATGCCAGAGGTCCAGGCACAGTCCAGGATTCCTGATAATCTGGCCCTCGCCTACTCTCACAAACACTGACTTTCCCCAAAGCAAATCTTGGCCTTGACTCTGAGCTGGGCCATCCATCCCATCAGCCTCTGGATATGCTGTTCAGAACTGCAAGACTGTGGTGGTCTGCCCTGCCTCTCTCTTCATTCACCAGCACCTGGTGCCCGCCCTCTAAGCACACAGGCCTCCTTTCAGTTCTCACCTCAGGGCCTTTGCACATGCGAGCTCTCTGCTTGAAATGCCCTTTCCCCACTCTTTGCCTTGTGATCATGTGCTCATCTTTCAGGACTAGGTGTAAATGCCACTTCCTCAGAGAGAGCTTCCCTCATAACTACAGTGAATGTCAGTTTCTGGTCATTCTCTCCCATAGCAACGCAGACATCCCCTTCATAACCCTGATCACAATTTGCCAAGCTGTTTTTGTGAATTTTATCCATTTTCTAGTCATCTCTTCCATTAGTTCCATGAGGACAGAGACTGTGTGTGTTTCATTTTTATGGCTTATTCAACACTTAGCATAGGATCTGGCACTTTCTAAGTTCAATGAAGAAAGAAGAAAGGAAGGACAGAGGTAAAGAAGGCAGGTGAGGGGGCATGGGGAGAAAGGAGGGGGAAAAGGAGGAAATCAGGCCCTGCTCTCTGGATCCTGTTTTTCCCCTGGACCTAGGCCAGCACCCCCCTGTGGGTCCCGGCCACTTCTACTGCAAGGGATGGGGTGCCACACAGCCCTCTGGAGCCCTTGACCACCCCCAGTGGTCTAGCCTCAGACCCTCTGCTGAGTGAGACAGTGGCAGATGGCTGATGCAAGCAGCTGTCACACCCATATGATCACCACTGTGCTCCCCGTGGGCAACAGCGCCTTGCTCACCTTCAGGCAGCAAATTTAAACACCAATCCCCTGTGCAACAGGATGGCAGCACAGGGGATAGAACCACGCACACACTCCTGGAGAGGAGTAAATCTGCGACAAAGTGTCTCTGGAGGTCAATTCGACTCCATATACCTGGTACTCAGTGGAAGGGCCCAGGAACTTCTCCAAAGAACTGAATGGCCTTTGGCCCATGGATCCCACTTCTAGAAAGCCATTCTACAGGAAAGAAAAGTAAGGATGTGCACAAAGACCTAGCAGCAGGGCAGTTCCCTTCAGTTTTAGTTATCATAAAGCATGAAAGATGTCTAGGTCCAAAATAAAGGATTGCCTAAATACCTTATTTTGTATTTAGGTGGAAGGTGTTTCAGCCATTTTAAATTACATTGTGGATGACATCATATTTATTGGCAAGGAAAGATATGTGATGTGAAGAAAGGTTATAAGATGGTATGTTAGAGAGAGGGAGGGAGGCGAACCATAAGGGGCTCTTAAACACAGAGAACAAACTGAGGGCTGTTGGGGGTGGGGGAGAGGGGAAAATGGGTGATGGGCATTGAGGAGGGCATTTGTTGGGATGAGCACTGGATGTTGTATGTAAGCCAGTTTGACAATGTATTTTTTTTAAAAAGATAGTATGTTAGATATGATCCTATTTTTTTTTTTTATCAAAACAATGTTGGTGACTAACAATTACATAAAACTGGTGTGCCGGGCCCTGTTCTAAGTACCTTCCATGTGTTGTCCCATTTTCTCCTCCCACAGCCTTATGAAACAAGTACTCTTGACATGCCCACTTTACAGATGAGAAAACTGAGACTCAGGGAGGTTAAATAACCTGCCCAAGGTCACATGGCTGGTAATGGGGAAGCCAGAATTAAAATCCAGGCAGTGTGGCCCCATCTGGAGCTCCTGACTACTAGGCTATGAATGAATGTGCTCACAGTAGAGGTTCTCATTAGGGGCTGGGATTCTGGGCACTTAAAATGTTTTTGACTATTACCTTGCTCATTGACATTTTTTATGCAAAAATGAATATGTATTGCTTTTATAATAAGGAAAGAAACCATTAAAGTGTAATTCTGGATGGGTATATACCTAAGTTAACCAGAGCATCCAATCCTTGCCAAACTGTGAGATGAAATTCTGCACCATAAACCCTGTGCTCCTTAGAAAATGAGATGTGCTCAGCAATCCCCAGAGGTGGGCAGCTTGGAGGAAGAAAAGGAAAGAAGATACATGTGGCCTGCAGCAAGCACACATCCGCTGAGCCCCTGCTGTCTGCTGGGACTACCTTGGAGACTAAGGGGCTGGCCCTGGCTTCTGTGAGTTCAGGTCTAGTGGAGGCGATGGCCTTTTCCCTCGCAGGGGCCTGGGGGATGTACCCAAGAGAGCACATGTCTGTGAGGCCTGGTGGGGGGTGGGGATCCCTTCTCCCTTCTTAGAAAAGTGTCCAGAGCTCCCGGAGGCACAGAGAGAAACTGCATTCCCAAAGGTGGACTGGAATTTGAATCTCAGCTCCACCTGCCTGCTTGCTGCGTAACCAGGGTTAATCAATTCACTTTGCTGAATTAAAATGTTGATAATAACACTACCATCTTGTGGGAGGTAGAATTCTAAAGAGCCCCCTGGACTCCCATCCCTTCATGTACATACCCTGAATAGTTCCTTCCCCTTGAATGTGGGCAGGGCCTGTGGATATGATGGGATAGCAGCCCTCCTGTGGTCAAACTAGGCTATGTAACAAAGGTAAAGGAGTTGTGCAGGTGTAATTAAGGTTCCTAATCAGTTGCCTTTAAATGAAGCTGAATGGAAATTATCCTGCGTGGGCCTGACCTAACTGGGTGGTCCTTCACAACAAGGGGGTCTGGAGTCTCTCTCTTACTGTCTTTGGAGAAATAAAATTTTATAGCTGCAAGAAAATGAGTTCTGCCAACAACCACAGGATATTGGTGGAGGGCCCTGAGCCACAGAGGAGACCACTACACCAGCCTGGATTGCAACTTTGTGAGACCCTGAGCAGAGGACCCAGCTAAGCCTACTCTGAATTCTTGCCCCATGAAACTGTGAGATAATATATGCGTGTTGGTTCAAGCTACTAAGCTTGTGATAATTTATTATAGGGCAACAGAAATACAACATACTATGTCATGAGAGTATTTATGAAATAATACATGTACCATTTCACACACACACACACACACACACACACATGTGTATGCTCAACTATTTGATTCTCTTTACTTTCTTCTAAATGTCAGGACTCACAGCATTTCTAAGGAGGTCTGTTCAGCACTGCTCTCCCATGAAGTTCCCCACCCCATCCTGGGATCCCTGAATAGACCTGAAGGAGCTGGCATGGTACCCTCATGGGGGAGGCCACCGGCATCCTGTCACCCTCATCACAGCTGTCCCAGGTCTTGTATGATGGATGCTTGGTAACCAATAACTTACTTAAGTAAATAAAAGGAGAATATATGCTTTTTTGCTTCCAGCTCCTGTCCAATTTGGGGGATAATTGGGAGAGGACAAGGCTACAGTTGAAACTTGAAGGGGAGAGACACTCTTGTCCATCTGTACAAGGAGTTATATACAGAAATGTCCACTGTAGCTTTGTCATTGTGAAAGAGCAGAAGAAGAAAGAAATTGTCCTAGAGCCCTTCAGTGGAATACTATACAGCAGTAAAAGATGAACTAGAGTCTCCTGTTTTAAGATGAATACATCCTCAAACAATAGCAAGTCGCAGAAATATATGTACAGTAGGATGCCATTTCCATAAAATTTAAAAACATGTATCTGTCCTAGAAGTATAAAAAGATGCCTGGGGATAATCAACCTTAAATTTGGGGTTGGGGTACCTCCAGGGTGGTGGGGATGTGCGTGGAATAAGCAAGCAGGAGGGTTCAATTATATTAATAAGCTGGTGGTGAGGACATGGTACAAGAATATTAGTAGAGGGGCGCCTGGGTGGTTCAGTCGGTTACGTGTCTGACTTCGGCTCTGGTCATGATCTCACAGTTCATGAGTTCGAGCCCCGTTTTGGGGTCTGTGCTGACAGCTCAGAGCCTGGAGCCTGTTTCACATTCTGTGTCTCCCTCTCTCTCTGCCCCACCCCTGCTCGTGCTCTCTCTCTCTCAAAAATAAAATAAAGATTAAAAAATTAAAAAAAAAAAGATTATTAGTAGAATGTCAGCTCCACGAGGGATATTTGGTTTGTTCCCTGCTGGAGCCCAGCATCTAGAGGAGTTCCTGACACACAGCAGGTGCACAGTAACCATTAGTTGAATGAATGAGTGAATGAATGAATGAATGAATGGTACTGGTTAGGTTATCCTCTGCTAAATCCTCACCTGCATCTTCAAAATAAAACCTTGAAAACCCTCTGGCAGCAGAGACATCCCATCTCCAGCCACCAACTTGCTCTGTGGTCCTGAGGGAGATCACTGACCCTCTCGGGGGCCTCCACTTTGCCATCTGAAATGGAGTACCACATGGACTGACCTCAGTTTCCTCCTGTTGCAGGCTCAAGAGAGTGATGGATCGGGTTGTGAGGGTCATCACAGACCAGTGGAGCTGTCTCCGTAGGATTTCCCCTTTTAATGATCCTTAAAGTTACCCTCATTCCTTGCAGGGCCCAGGTCAGATTTCCTGGGGTACATGGCTATGAGTCCCAGCTCTGGCATTCACTAGTGGTGCAACCTTGCACAGACTGTCCACCTCTTGATACCTTAGTGTTCTTATCCAGAAAGTGAGGACCATAATCCATCCTCAACCTGCTGGTCAGAGGCTATGACTGGGGTGACAGGCCTTTCAGAAAGTCTCACTCTGTGCCCCTCAAATGCGAGGACCATTGTGAGTATGCTAATCCCTTCTCACTGAGTAGCAGAAACTGTTTTTCACATATTCTTCCTCAACAGAGCTCCTTGGGATATACAAGTTTCCTGGAAAGCAGAGAGTACTCTCAGAACTTGTCCGAGGCTGACCTCCTGCAGGTGGTATGTCCCAATCAGCCAATTCCTAGTGGCCCCAGCCTTCCCTGAGTGGCCAGGTTCCCAGGCTGGGTCCCATGCTGGGGGCCCAGAGACCCAGCCCCAGGTCATGTGTCCCTACAGCCAATGTGATGGCAATCTCTCCACTGTGTGCAGCAACATTTCCCCATTTCCCAGGTCCTGTCATGTCTCATACACCCCCACTAATCCTCACAGGTTGAGAGGCAAGCATGAGTCTCCCTATTTCACATGCAGGGAGATTCACATGCAAAACAGTGAAGTGTTCAACTCACTCACTCACTGTCCTGTTCACACAAATACTCATCGGGCACCTGCTGGGTGCAGGCACACTGCTTGGTCCTCAAGATATAAATACAAAAACAGCCTGAATAACAACTGCAACAGTTATTAAGCACCTGCTACCTGGCAACAATTATTAGGCACCTACCATACTTAGACATATTAATTCGCATCATCTTTACAACCACGCCCTGAGAGGCAGGTGCTATTTTTTATGCTAACTTAACAGAGGAGGAAGCTGAGGCTTATCAAGGTTAAGGAATTTGCCCCAAGTCATACTGCTAGTAAATGGAGGAACCAGGATTCAAACAGAGTCTGGCTTCAGAGCCTGCAAACTTAACTCTTCTGTTAATCTGGTCCCTGCCTGTGAGAGTGTGGCAGGCAAAAAAGTGTGTATTAGATTAATGGATAATTGGCACTGTAAGGTGATCAGAAATGCCTCCCCGAGGAGGAGGCATTGGAGCTGGGTTATGAGGAATGAGTAGGAGTTCACCAGGACTCTACATCCAGATTCTCTGTCCTTTCACAAGCCACACTGATTCTAAAATGAACGGAGACTGACAGAAAGGGATCTAAGGAGTATGACGTTCCCATCTCTGCCTTAAAAAGTCAGCCATAAAGGACTTTCCATCTGCCTCTTACCACCAGCTCTGAATTCCTTGTTGCTGTCCATCTGACGGCAAGTTCTGAGCAGAGTCCCACATAAATGTATGTGTTACCTCAGAAGGTAGGGAGGACCCCAAAATTAAAACATAAGACAGGACATACGAATCAGACAAGTTCAGAAACAGATACTGGCCAAGAACATGTGTTTTGGGGCAGACAGACTTGGGTTCAAATTCCAACTTCCTCACGAACTGGCTGTGTGACCTCAGGTAAGTTATTTAACCTCTCTGTGCCTCAGTTTCTTTGCCTATAAAATGATGATAACAACAGTACCTACCTAGCAGGGTTGTTGTGGTGGTTAAGTCATAGATGTAGTGTTTACAAAGCACCATGGGAAATGCTTAGTAAGTACCTTTTAAATTAATATTCTAACCCTGAGAGCTTTCTGGGAAGACAGAGCAGCTGCACGAAAGTTCGTAAAGAGGACAGACTTGGGGGATGCCTAAGTGGCTCAGTTGGTTAGGTGTCCGACTTTGGCTCAGGTCATGATCTCATGGTTCATGAGTTCGAGCCCCACATCGGGCTCCGTGCTGACAGCTAGGAGCCTGGAGCCTGCTTTGGATTCTGTATCTCCCTCTCTCTCTGCCCCTCCCCCACTTGCACTCTATCTCTCTCTGTCTCTCAAAAAGGAATAAATGTTAAAAAATTTTTTTAAAAAAGAGGACAGACCTGGACGGGGCGGGGAGTGTCCCTGTGGACTCTCAGTATAGGGACTTCTAAGTAGGGCAGAAGAAGGGCCAGGTGGGGTTTTTAGGTAAATAAACCCAAGAGAAACACAAGAAATTCCAGAATCTTCCATATCTAGTCTGGCCTGGTTAAAGAAGGACTGAGGGTAGAAGGCTTCATGGGTCAGTTTGTGAGCCCACTGTCTTCTGCCAGGACAACCACGGGGCAACTGGCAGGAAGCAGCCTTGCAGCTGAAATGAGGATTGGAATGGGGAGACAGACCCGTTCTTTGTGTGTTCACAGTTCATAGACTGTATAGACTGTAAATTGCTAAGTGCTGTGAACACATAAGCTCTGTCTGTGGAACCTGATAATCCTAAAAGATGGGGGTACAAAATGTATGATCATATGCATGCCCAGTGAGACCCTGCTGTGTGCACTTCACCTCCATTATCTCGCATGACCTTCACAATATCCTTGCCAGGAAGGTACTATCATTGGGTCCATTTTATAGATGCGAAAACTGAGGCTCAGAGAAGCTGATCCACAAAGGGTAGGCCTGGGTTTAGAATCCAGGTTCGTGTGGCCACAGGGTATATGCTCTTAACCACCTTTTGTAATCCCTAGGATGAGTCAGAGAAAGAGGTTGAGGCTGGGAACTCAAGGTGAGATAGCACTACTGAATTATTAACAGTAGAAAACCTCCTGGGAAGATGGGAATGAGTGTCAGAGTTAGTTAAAGAGGAGTTTTGCTGACTGCATGTCTCTGCCTACTTCTTCATGTAAAAGAGGGGTGAAGGGACGCTGTGACTGGATAATATGAACTCCAACCCCCAAATTCTCTGCCCATCAAAGCAGTCCCCAGGAGGAGCACGGGGCTGGTTCCTTCTGGGCTGCTACCACTGAGAACGTCTCTGCCAACACCCCTTTCAAGGTTGGTGGTGAATCATCCAAGAAAATGTCTCCCTCCTTCATTTCTCATTTTGACCCAAAGCCTTATCACTCGACTTGTGATCTCTATTAGACTGTCCCACTGACATTTTGCCCTTTTCAAAACCTCGCTGACCTTGCAGTGAGCATCAACTGTCTGCCAAGTCCCAATCGCCATCACAGAAGGGTCTCTTCCCGGTCCCTTTGGGTTTAGTTGAAGCTGTCAATCACTGTGCCTCCCCTGGAGAATCAGGGCAGCCCATCCTTCTGTCCGCAGCGGTTGGTCTAAGGGGAAGGCACATGACCTAAGCTGGACCAATCCTAGTCCATGCATGAGATTTGCTTTCTGTACAGGGGAGGGAGAAGACTGTTCTTTATATAAGTTTGTGAACTGACTGTAAAAACCACATCAGCCCGGAACTGCTGGTGGCCATCTGATCTACCACGAGGAGAGAACCCCTTGAGAATGAAGCCAACACGGGAAGTAGAGCTGAGAGAGGAAAGGAAAACTGAGCCCTCATTATATGTATGATTTGAACCTCTGGATTCAGCTGTGCCTGATGCCCTCACCCCTGTGCTTTGCAGTTATGTGAGTCAATACATTCATTTTTAGCCTAAACTAATTTGTGTTAACGATTTGGCCACTGGCAACTGAAAGACTTCTATTAAATACCACCCTCAAAGGATTCATCAATTAATTGTCTCACGCAACAATGATCTATTTACTACCTACACTGGGCCTGGCACTGCTATGCTATCTGCCTAAATGAAGATAAGGACTAAGATTTATCATCTTAGGATATTTGGGGCAATGGATCCTGGGCTCTGGGGGCAGTTTATAAAGAGAAGAATCCAACATGTCTGAGTCCAGGTCTAGGCCCAGCTCTTAGAAGCAAGTTTGTGACAATCATAACCACAGCAGGGATCATACTAGCAATGAAAGCTAATCAAGCGTGTGGCAACAGGTTGAATAGTGATCCCTGTTGACTCGATGGCTATTTTACTTGGGACAATGACAAAAATCAAGACGATGGTTGTGTTTCTGCTATTGTGAGTTCATCCCGGAAGACAGTCAGCATGGGGGCTGAGGTCAGCAGGGAAAGGGAAGGGAAGCCTGAGAGATCATGAAGGTTCACGCTTCCAAAGGAATTTACCAGACGCTAAGAATCACTCAAGACCAGCGGACAGACTCGAAATCCAGATCACCCATGATGTTCTGCTTCTGTTTCTCTCTTAGAGCCTATCTTCTCATCTGTAAAGTGGGTGTATTAATTCCCTACCATCTAATCCTCAGGGTTGCTGCAAGGATCAAACGACATTCTTGACAAATGGCAAAGACCAAAACTTGCTTTCCAGTGAAAGCAGGTACCCAATGGAAGGACTAAAATCTGTACTGTGCAGTCAAACCAGGATGTGTGCTTGCCATGGCCAGACGGGTGGTGAAGAGGCACAGAACAAAGCAGATTATCTTCAAGAAGGTGGCTGAGCAAGCAGAGCACAGCTGTGGGTTTTGTAGAAATGACTCTTGGAAAGCAAGTTCTGCCGCGTATCCCAGGGAGACTCTAGCTGAGGTGTCTCCACTTTACTGTGAGACTGCCAGACCTCAGCTACAGGCATCCTTCCCTGCCCGACGGAGAGTGACAGTGTGTGCACATGTGTGGCCACATTCACCTGTGTTCAGGGCCACATGAAGCCAAGAAGACAAATAGGGTTTACGTCCAGCCCCATATGCTTACCTAACAGCGTGCCCCAGGGCTGCTTCTGCTCAGAGGGGGCATCACATGTACAAAGGTACCATGTGGTCTAATGGTGGACATGTGCATGAGCACACACACACAAGAACGCACACATGTGTAGCAGCAGTGGGGACCTATGTGTGAACCTTTATGACGGACAAATCTTTGGTAACTAGAATTTCTAGTTCTATTCTTCACTGATTTGTTTTCTAAGCCCCAACACGAGGCTTCTTATTTCTTTTTTTTGTTTTTTTAAGTTTATTTATTTATTTTGAGAGAGAATGAGCACACACATGCAAGCGGAAAAGGGGCAGGGAAAGAGAGAGAATCCCACGTAGGCACCACACTGTCAGCGCAGAACCCGCCCTGGGGCCTGATCTCATGAACCGTGAGATCATGACCTGAACTGAGATCAAGAGTCGTATGCTTAACCAGCTGAACCACCCAGGTGCCCAAAGGCTTCCCATTTCTAAAACTAAATTTCTTTTTATAGGACATCCGGACCTTCTACCCAAACACACCAAAGGACAACTTGTAATCAAACAGATCCATTTAGAGCAGGGGTGACTTTGTTTTAATGAGCCACTCATTTTCCTTTCGTGTCTAAATTGTAAAATGCATAATCTGTCCCTTCTGCCTGCCTGTGTCCCTCAGCTTCCTCTCTTCCCTTTTGATTCCCAATGACCCAGAAGCTCGTGGTTGCCTCCATTTGAACCATGTGGGATGGGAACTTAACTCTGTGTAAGCAGAAAGAGAGGTCAATGCCTCTCTGATCAAAGGCAGTCTGGCACACACCGTTCTCCACAGAAAAGGACCAAGAGATCAGGCAAACTCTCGACATGGTTTCCTCAAATCAACGTTAGTCATGTGGGAACAGGGACTGTATCTTGGAACCTCCACGAGTATCTGTGACAAGAGTCTCAACAAAATAGAACCAGTTCTATTTTTTTGAGTGGGCAATTATTAAATTTTTTTATGTTTATTAATTTTTGGGAGACAGAAAGAGATAGGGCACAAGTGGGAGAGGGGCAGAGAGCGAGGCAGACCCAGAATCCAAAGCAGGCTCCAGGCTCCGAGCTGTCAGGACAGAGCCTGATTTGAGGCTTGAACTCCCCAACCATGATATCATGACCCGAGCCAAAGTCGGACACTCAACCGACTGAGCCACCCAGGCACCCCACCTGAGAACATTTCTTAAACAGTAGTTTCTCTGTCCTCTCAAAGATAAAACTGAGAACAAAGGAAGTTAGGTGCAATTCATGGGAGCTCCTAGTTCTGGAACATTGGGGTGGGAGTGATGTGTGGTGCCAGTGTCACCTAATACATTCGTTTTCCGGCTGGAGAGAATGAGGCCCAGAGAGAAGCCTGGAATATTGGAGAGGCATGGCTGAAAGGGCTGGAGCCCTGTCTTCTGAAAGCACAGAGCGCACAGAGAAGCCAGGATGCGGCTGACATTCATCGTGCGTGGCCCAGAGTGGTGGCAGAGAGAAAGGGCTTCTGCATGGCAGAGCTCCTAGTACACATATGCCATAGCAAATACAGAGTGTGGGTTTGGAGAATCAACCCTGCCTCTTACTGGTGGCCTTGGTTTAATAATTAACCCCTCTGCACCCCAGTCTCCTCACATATAAAGTGGGAACGATATGGGGCACCTGGGTGGCTCGGTTGGTTGAGCGTCTGACTTTTGGCTCAGGTCATGATCTCACGGTTCATGGGTTCGGGCCCCACGTCGGACTCTGTGCTGACAGCTCGGAGCCTGGAGCCTGCTTTGTATTTCGGTCTCCCTCTCTGCCCCTCCCTCGCTCATGCTCTGTCTCTCTCTCTCAAAAATAAACAAACACTTTAAAAAATAAATAAACAAAATAAAATGGGAACGATACAAAAACCTTCAAGGTGCTGCTGTGAGGATTAAATAGGGGAATTCATGGGGCGCCTGGGTGGCTCAGTCGGTTAAGCATCCGACTTCGGCTCAGGTCACGATCTCACGGTCCGTGAGTTCGAGCCCCGCATCGGGCTCTGTGCTGACGGCTCAGAGCCCGGAGCCTGCTTCAGATCCTGTGTCTCCCTCTCTCTCTGACCCTCCCCCCATTCATGCTCTGTCTCTCTCTGTCTCAAAAATAAATAAACATTAAAAAAATTTAAAAAAAAAAATAGGGGGATTCATAAAATGCTTAGCACAGTATGTGGTGCATCCCAAGTATTCAAGGGTTTTTGACTTCTGTTATCTTGGTGGGCTAAAGATTGCTCTCAGTGCCTCAGTTCCAAAATGAATGAAATAGAAGATGCTTTTCCAATGGCATTTCAAGCCAACACTGTTTTCTTTAGTTTTAGAATCTTCTGGGAACAGCTTTAGAGGAAATTCACTCCAGTCAGACTTTTCAGTCTTAGTAAAAAAACAAAGAATTAGGTCACAAAATGATGAGAATTAAAAGGGTCACTGGGACTCAAGACACCTGCCAGTTATTAGTTATGTGGCCTTAGAAGTCTTAATAATGGGGGCGCCTGGGTGGCTCAGTCAGTTAAGCGACCGACTTTGGCCTAGGTCATGATCTCGCCGTTCCAGAGTTCAAGCCCCACATCAGTCTCTGTGCTGACAGCTCAGAGCCTGCAGCCTGTTTCAGATTCTGTGTCTCCCTCTCTCTCTTGGCCCTTCCCCCACTCGCCCTGTCTCTCTCTGAAAAATAAACATTAAAAAAATTAACAACAAAAAAAGAAATCTTATGACGGTCAATTGCCAAAATTTGTTGAATACTTCTTAGTTGTCAAGCACTTGTTCTGATATATGTGTACATACACACACACATATTTATTCCTATCACATACCCATATACTCATTAAATTCTCACCATGACCCCTGTGAGGAAGGTATCAGGTGTTTTTCCTATTTAGTTTCCCAGCCTCCGTCTCTCCAATTGTGAGGGAGGCCAGTGCACATTGGCCTTGAGTTATCAGGAATATCCAGAAGACAAGATATGGAAAGTACCAGAAAACAATGAGAGTTGGTCACTGGTGCCAGATGTCAGCCATTCTCCGCGGAGCTCCAGCCATAGAGAGGGCCCCAGTGGCTGGCTCTGGGAAGGACACCCCAATCCCAAGAGGTGAAATGCCACTAGCGAATCAGCCATCAACAGCACGTTGCCTTGAACACACAAATTTAGAATAATGGGCATGTCTTACTTTTCAACACCTTCCTATATGTCCTTTGCCTCAAATTCCTACTGTTCAAGATCAGAAGGGAAAACATTTTGTTCAGAAATCAGTCTGACTCCACTTCAGCTACAGATTTGTCCCTGATGGTTTGTGCCGAATGACCAGAGTCCTCCAAGAGAACCACCAGAGAAAGAAACTCCGCCCTCAGAGGGGGACAAAATTAAGGCAAACAGACCTCCATGTCAGCATGATTTATTCCTCGCCAGGCCGCCTACAGCCAGCAGCAGCGGCCAAACCAGCAAAGGCATTTTACAAAATCTGCAAAGTGCTTACTCACCAAAATACAGACCATTAACCTGGGCGTCAGATGATCAAGATGGAAACCCTGGCTTGACTGAGGGTGGAAATACAGTGATGATACAAGGGGATGCAGCCCAGAAAGCATCCGTGTGGTCCTCAGTTTAAAAAGGCAAAGTGAAGGAGTCATGAGAGTCCTTCCCTTCATCGTACCGAGGTGGAAGCCACCTGGGCTGTACTCATGCTGCCATTACCTGGTAGGAGGGGCTGGGAAGGAGGGCAGGTCCATGACTAATAGAGGGGATCCACACTGGGCTATGTGTGAACATCAGATTTGAAGATCCAAGGCTATCTGCTCATTGGTTAGCACTGTTCACCTAAAGGGGTTACTTGGGCCTTCCTGCAGATCGAGATCAGAAACAAAACCTTGAGTTATCTAGTGCATATCTCAATAGATTCTACTGGATCCATTACCCTGAGCTTCCCCTGGAGTGGTCCAGGGCTGGGGTGCCAGAATTAGGACTGAGCCTGGCCTTTGCTATTATGAACTCAGGGGAAGCCACTTCTTTGCACTTTAATTTTCTCATCTGTGCAGTGTGAACAGTATGTCTATTTCACAGAATTCTTATTTGTGTTAAATAATATAAACCCTTCCCAAATAAGATAACTCAGTGACAAATAAGATTTCCCAGACTTATGGAGGTCCTGGGCCAGTAAAATCAAAAAGCAAACCCAACTAATCCAACAAAGAAAAAAAAAACCCATTAGGTGAATCAATCTAGTATTGCCAAATACAAACATTAAAAAATGTCCTTCTGGCCTCAGCATCATAGAAAAAAAAAAAAGCCATTTTAACACAGAAAGAGTAGGAAAGTTACAATCTCAGGACAAAAGGCCTCCTTTCCCCCTTAGCTTAATGGAAAGCTCCCCACTGTCCCCCTTCTTGCCTCAGACCAGAGAACCTGCTGCGGACCAGCACTCTCATGCAGTTGCTGGGAAACTGCTAAGATGAGGTATTCTGCACAGGGAGAGAGCCTGGTGGATATCAGTGCCCTGCCTTATTTGTCACACTCTGCCTTGCTGTTAAGGTATTTGCTGCACATCCTCCACCCAGTGGTGGGCTTTGTGTGGGCAGGACCCAGATGCTCGACAGAGTAGGTGCTCAGTGAAGGTAGGGCAAACAGAAGGAAGAGTATCCTAGAGAGAGTGGAAGGCCAGTCTCAGAGACCAGGCAGAGATCAAAACTGAATGGAGGGGGGCCAACCACCCACCCCCACACATCAATCCATCTCTGCCACCCTCCACCCCCCACATACCAAGGATTCTGTCCTCACACAAAGCTCTGGGGCCAAACTTCAACAATTATGTTCATGTCAAAAGAATATGAGTCTTCATTTTAAAGGGCAAAGCAGAAAAGGGACTGGGAGGGAACTAAAGTCTCAGCTATGACTTTATTCACTATCTGAGATTGACACAAAAGAGGATACACCCCTGGTTCTTGAACAAGATTCCTTTAAGATCAATAGGAGGCTCAACATCCAATCCACAGGGTGAGCCACTGTTACTGTGGAACAATGTACTGTCATCCTCTTAACAGCTGACACTTGCTGAGCAATCCATCATACAAATATAGACTAAAAGAATGATGGGCAGATGCATACACGGACAGATGGATAGATAGATGGATGGGCGGGCAGATGGATGGATGGATGGATGGATGGATGGATGGATGGATTAGCAGATGGATGCAGAAATGGATGGATGGATGGATGGATGGATGGATGGATGGATGGATGGATAGATGGGTGGATTAGTAGATGGATGCAGAAATGGATGGATGGATGGATGGATGGATATATAATGGATTGATAGATGGATAGAGATAAATAGACACAATATATATCATCTTATCTCAACTTCAAAAGGTACTCTTCAGTCACTGGGGCTTCTGAAGTTTGTTACTTGCTCTAGTCACTCACTCAATTTGTTAAGTGACTTTACAGTCTCTCCTTTTTGATGATTAGATTGTGTGAGGTAGATGCATGCAACATTTCTCAAAGCCATCCCCAGAGATAGAGAGGTGGCTCTGATGGGGCCCATGGCCCACTTGCACACAGGGTCCACGTGTACAGAGAGAAAGAGAAGGACACCAGAATCTACTCCTAGAAGAAAATCCTTAACTTAATTATGGGAAAGGTCATGGTCTGATAATTCTCACCTGGATATGAATGAAGAAAAAGCTTTTGAATCAAATTTTAGAAAAGCTTTTGAATCAAGTTTTTAAAATTCAATCCATAACCACATATTGAGTAACTCTTTGTTCACTGGCGAGTCCCAAATACCTAGAACAGTGCGTGATATGTAATTGGTACTCAACAAGTATGTACTGAATCTTTACTGAATTTTTATCCACATGGAAGGTACTTCAAGAAGGCTTACTCTGGGTTTCCAGTTCCTCCTACCCAGATGCTTTCAAGTCAACATGGGAATATTTCTTTTAAAACAAGAATGGAGGTAGCACAGGCCTTGGCAGGGGGTTCTGGTACAGCCACTTGCTGGCTCTCTGATTTCTAGAAGGCTCCTTAGCTCCTGGAGCCTTAGGGTCTCTTCCATAAAACGAGAATAGGGATATCTCTACATTACAGGACCATTCATAAATAACCACACAATGGATCATGTCATGAAGGAAAACATTCTAGGACATGAATACCATAAGGTGGAATCCCAGGGCCACCACGATAAGCTACTCTCCCCTTGCTGGTTTCCAGGCCACACATTCCCAAGCAGCTGTGGGAGGACCAGACCATTAGCTCCATCTGGCCAGGAGAGGGCCTGGGCTCCTTGGCCACCTCCAGCTGTGGTTCTCTGGGGGCACAGCCAAGATAGCACTGTAGGGCCCTCAGGCCCCAACAGTCTATCCTATTAGCATCCAGCTCACATTGATTTCTCCTAGTCCTCCACACCTGTCCCTTACCTAGAGCCTGACACAGTCAACAGCAGGAGGGCAAGTGCTCAGGTTTATGTATGAAAACAAACTTACTAAACACAAGTCCACGTCCATGATACAGGCCCAGCACCAAAGGCCAGCAGCAGAAGTCACCAGGAGGCTCCCATGGTTTCCTAGTGACTGTACCTGGGAAGTGCTCAGCAAAAATCTGATAATCAATAAATATTATATTTCCATTCCTCTGTCCCAGACATGGACACTGAGGCAGAAAGATGGAGTTTTTCCATCCTTCCATGCCTCAAGTACATGAACTCAGAAATGTTAAATTCCCTAGGATTACACAGCAGCTTACATCCAAGCCTTGATACCCCAAGATCACAGTCTTCCTAGGAAGAATGGGGGGTAATGGTTTTCTTTATACATAAGGGGTCTGCCATTAATGGTGGGGTCACAGGTGTTGGGAACTTTTCCATACAGTGTCTCCCTTAATTCCCAACAGTGCTACCATCCAATCTCTACTTTATAGTTGAGAAAACAAAAGTCTAGAGAGGCTGATGAGAGAAAGTAGAAAAGGCAAGACTTGAACTCTGGCCTTCTGACCTTAGTCTATACTGTCGGCTGGCTCTGCAAAGGTTTGGATGAATCATACTAAGTCAGAAACAGAGTGAGAATCAGTTTTCACAGTAGCTCTATTTTCTTTTTATTAATTCAAAATCTGCATATTTTTACAAGACATACAAACTTGAGGAGCTTAGAGTTGGCGAGCAAACAAAATCCAAGCCAACGTGATTTTGATTTCTGCTCCAAGGGCGGGCAGAGTGAACACACAGATGCAGGCATTAGGATCTGCTTTGGCAGAGGGAGCCCAAAATAGCTGCTGTCCTATTCCTTGCCTCTCTCTCAACCGTCATTCATTAATTTCTGCTTTGTGGGCGCTGAGGCTCACTGGCTACAGACAAGTCAACTGGCCTTGCAGGCTTTTCTGTAGCAGCGTAATAAATGTTTGCAAGGATCTGGCAGGAAATGGATGAGGGGAGATGTCGAGGTCATGATCACAGCTTCTGGATGCCCAGGTTCCAGGGGGAATCCCTGAGTCTGAAAAGATTCCCTCAGTGACCCTAAGAGCATCTTCACATTATGTCATCTTGGTTAGCACTTGGAAGGATGGTGTGTGGTCGTCTGATGGGGACAGCAAGGCATCACGGCAATTTGTGGGCTGTGGACCCCTAGGATGCAGGTTCCTGGGCAACACTAAACCGCATGCCTGCTTCTTTATTCTGATGGTGGTGATGGGTCAAAGCCACATGTCCAGGTTCAAACCAATCACAGGCTCAAACCAGGCCCTCCAAACATACTTAGTGAGTGAATGAATGAGTGAGTGAATGAATGAACTACTTTGAGTCTTAGTGGTCCTTGCTGGTTAGATTATCCTATCACAGAAATTCTCCTGTGCTTTAAAGATGAACACAGTCTTTTATCTTACATTAAAAGCTAAGTGTTGGGGCGCCTGGGTGGCGCAGTCGGTTAAGCGTCCGACTTCAGCCAGGTCACGATCTCGCGGTCCGTGAGTTCGAGCCCCGCGTCAGGCTCTGGGCTGATGGCTCGGAGCCTGGAGCCTGTTTCCGATTCTGTGTCTCCCTCTCTCTCTGCCCCTCCCCCGTTCATGCTCTGTCTCTCTCTGTCCCAAAAATAAATAAAAAATGTTAAAAAATAAAAAAAAAATAAAAAAAAAAAAAGCTAAGTGTTGTACAAGTGTTGCTTGTGATTGGAAATTCAGCACTTGCCTTTAAAAAATCTCAACTCATATCAACTCAGCAAACAGTTCCCAAGGGTCTGTTCTGTGTTCTGTTCTAAGTCACACGCGGCAGTTACTGAGATGAAGAGACACAACGGGCTGTAGAAGCTCCAACATCTGAGAAAGAGGCAGCTTCCCCGTGGACCCCAGAACACATGGTGGATTCCCTAAGGGGCTGAGTGGGGGGAGGGGGGGAAGAAAAGAGAACACATACCAGCCCCCCAAGGTACTCAGCGGGTTCCAGGCAATTTCTGTATGTCCCACAACAGGCTCTTCTACTTCTATACAATCCATCACGATGTGCCTAAAAACCTACCTGAAGGGCTAGGGCCTGAGATCAGAGGGAAATTGCATGAGCACCCATTTTTTCCCAAACAGGACTGATAGAAGGATTAAATGAGACAATGCAGGCAGGCACTCCTGACATGCTGTATCACAAACCACAAAAAAGTGAAATCACTCTGTATCCAATAACCAGTGTAGATAAGACCTAAGACCTGATGACTGTGGCTTCTCAGGGGTGGGGGGGGGGGGGGGGGGAATGTGCTCTTGATGACAAAGTTTAAAGGAAAGCATGTGGCATCCTCAAGGTCAAAGGCATTCAATCAACACCACCCAGCTCTCTTGGGGGGGGGGGGATGATGGTAAAGTTAACACATCATTGTGATGGACCTCATGCTGTCATTGGCCAACCCATAAATGGGTGCAGTTCACTCTTTCCTTCCACAAATATCTAAGTGCCCCCAAGGGCCAGGCCTGCGCTGGGGTGGGGAAACTGCATGGAATAAAACAGCCACAACTCCCTGCCCTCATGGGTCTTACACTCTAGAAAGCTGGGCTGGCTTAACCACCAACAAAGAGTAAGTGAGTGAATGAAAGCTTGGCATTTATTTGACTGTGGTTCTTCATTTTTAAAAAAAATTTTTTTAACATTTATTTATTATTGAGAGACAAAGAGAAACAGAGCATGAGCATGGGAGGGGCAGAGAGGAGGAGACAAGAGAATCCGAAGCAGGCTCCAGGCTCCGAGCTGTCAGCACAGAGCCCAATGCGGGGCTCAAACTCACAAACCGGGAGATTATGACCTGAGCGGAAGTCGGACACTTAACTGACTGAGCCACCAGGCACCCCATTTTTTTTAAGTTTATTTATTTATTTTGAGAGAGGCAGACACAGTGCAAGTGGGAGAGGGACCGAGAGAGAGAGAATCCTGAGCAGGCTCAAACACTGCCTGATGCAGGGATTGAACCCACGAAGCTGCGAGATCATGACCTGAGCCGAAACCAAGAGTCAGATGCTTCACTGACTGAGCCACCCAGGTGCCCCTCTTTATGCTTTTTTAAATAAATGCTTGATTCTGTTTCTTGCTCTTTCTTCCCAGTGATATGCTCTGGGAATAGAACCCTATTAGTAGGCAGAGACATGGATCTACCTTGGTTCTTCGCTTCTGTTGCATGTAATTCCTCAGTGCAGCTAGTCTATGGTTTATTTACTCAGCTTCCTGTTGTGGGACCATCACTAGAATGTGAACCCCACATTCTATTTTGTTCATAGTTCTAGCCCCAGAGCCTGGCATAGTGCTTGACATCGTAGGCACTCAACAAATGATTATCAGGTGAAAGAATACATTTGGGTTGTTTGCGATGCTTCAATATCAAACAGTGCCAGTGGCCATCTGCATAAGCCGCCCAGGGCACAAGACCACATCTCTCTGACAGACACTACCAATTGTATGCATTTGCCAGGCCAGGGTGTCTGGGTATTTATTTTTAACTTTTTATTTGGAAATGATTGCAGATTCACGGGAGATTGCAAGGAAATGTACAGGGAGGACGCAGTCACCCCAGCCTCCCCCAAAGTCAGCATCCTACACAATATCAAAAGCAAGAAACGGGTACTGGTACAACCCACAGAGCTTGTTCAGGTCACACCAGTTGTAAAGGCACTCGTGTGCATGCGTGTGCATACGTGCACGTGTAGCTCCATTCAATTTTATGACGTGTACTGCTATGTAAACACCATCGCCACCAGGATACCCAACTGCACCATCACCATAAGACCCTCTCCTTCCCCTTCTTTATGGCCATGTGCGGCTCTCCTCATCCCTAACTCCTGACAACCTCTAACCGGTGCCCTGTCTCCATGCCATTTCACTAATGTCACCTAAATGGAATCATGTGGTATGTAAGCTTTTTCACTCCTTCACGTTCATCCAGGTGGTTGGGCGTATCGACAGTTCATTCCCTCTTCCTGCTGAGTAGTATTCCACGACATGGTCATACTATCGCATATGTAACCCTTACACGTAGTTTTAATTCTAAGAGGTACTGCAGAATTGTCCCCTCCGTGGACTGCGGCACGGAAACTCTGCTCAGCAGTGTCGACGGCATCTATTTCTCCCACGTACTCACCAATACTGCACAACATCAAACATTTTAATTCCTGCTAGTCTCACAAGTGAAAAATTGATCTCTCCTTGTTTGGCGGGGGTGGGGGGGCATACATTTTTCTGATTCCATAGATAAGACTCTTGTGGAAAACTCTTTGCACAGTGAGGGAATCCTGGGTGCCAGGAAGACTTTAGGAGGGAGGGTCACCCACTGTGACAGCTCTGGAGGCCAACACTGATGCCGATGGTTGTGCAAATTGAGGGCATCAAGGGCCCCAATTAAAAGCCTGCCTGTATGGGGGTGCCTAGGCTCAGTCGGTTGAGTGTCTGACTTCGGTTCAGGTCATGATCTCACAGTTCGTGAGTTGGAGCCCTGCATCGGGCTCTGTGCTGACATCATGGAGCTTGGAGCCTGCTTCTAATTCTGTGTCTCCCCCTCTCTCTCTGCCCCTCCCCCATTCACACCCTTCTCTCTCTCTCTCTCTCTCTCTCTCTCTCTCTCAAATAAATAAACATTTAAAAAAAAGCCTGTCTGTATCAAAAGATGCCTCTGCCTTCAAGAGATGCCATCTTATTTCCCCACTCCTTGAATTTGGGGTGACCTTGTGACTTGCTTTGGCCAACAAAATGCGATAGAGGGGAGACTGGGCCAATTCTGGGCTTAGATCTCAAGAGTCCTTGAGTGCTTCTGCTCTCTGTCTCTTGTAGCCCTGACACATGTGAGCCACATGAACAGACCCAGGAGAGTTCCTGGATGATGAGGCACCGCGTGGAGGAGGGATGAGCTATCCCTACGCCAGCCCAGAGTCAGCCAACAGCCCAACTTGTGAGAGAGCCTACCACGATCAACAGAGTCACCTATCTAACCAGTGGCAGATCATACACGTGTGAGGAAGCACAGACAGGACCAGAAGAACCATCCGGTGTCCTGCAGATTTTCCAGCAATAGCATGAATCTACTGCTTTAAGACACCAAGTGTGGGGCAGTTTGTTATGTAGGAACAGCTAATTGAAACGGCGATGCAAGAGAGGAGTCTCCACCGCACAAAGCCCCCAGGGCTCTGTGACGACCGCACCCGATGGGTAAGGCGTCTCTGGCAAATTAAGTCTCATATATCTCTGTTCCAATATACAAAAGTCCCAGACAAGTTCCCCCACTCAATCCGCGGCCCTCGGCCACCCACTCCGAGTAAGGAATGTTAACAACTTCTGTCAAAGACAGCTCCCGTCTTCACATGGTAGTGGGTGAGAAACCCAAAGTGGCAAAGAAGCATCCTCCCCAGCCTCACCCTATGAGACAGGGTGTTTGCAGATAAAAATACTCTTTCCCCTCTTCTCAAACATGGAAACTGTCCAGGGTCAGCCTCCCACACACTTCCACTCAATTTCTGCCTCTGGTTATAAAACCTTGTGCCTAAAAATAGATTTCAAGGGGATTTCACAGACGTGTTCTCAGGCATAATTGCAGTGTTCCTGCAAACTTTGGAGAAATTCAATCTTACTCTTTGAACACACACTCTTCAAAGCCCTGCCCCCAGGTATTAAGCAGCAGGAAGAGCTGTGATTGATTCACGTCCCTCTGATTCTCCCACGAGGAAGGCGGGTGTTGGGTGCAGCTGTTCTCAATGCACTTCTGCCTCGTTTGGTTTTAGCCGTTCACCTCTGCACCCACCGCCAAATCACCCAGCCCAGGGTTTGCACACCTGCCTCGTCTTTCCTGACTGCCTGGCCTCTGGTTCCTCCTTGCCCTTCCTTCTAACCTCTGCCCCTCCCTTCCTTTGCTTCTCTAGTCCAAAGTCAGTCCGGGACACCGCCTCACTCCGTTCTGATCCCGCGTGTCACTGCGGCCTCCCCCTTCCACCTCACGCAAGTACAGAGTTTAGAATAAGGGAGGAGGCTAGAAATCAACCAGCACAACCTCCTTAGTTTACAGATGAACCCTGGATGGAGCGCCTGGGTGGCTCAGTCAGTCGGGTGTCCAGCTTTGGCTCAGGTCATGATCTCACAGCTCATGGGTTCGAGCCCCACGTCAGGCTCTGTGCTAATAGCTCGGAGCCGGGAGCCCGCTTCAGATTCTGTGTCTCCCTCTCTCTGACCCTCCCGGACACATGCTCTCTCAAAAATAAATGAACATTAAAAAAAAAAAAAAAAAAGAAACTCTGGAGAGCCAGGACGATCAGACGGATTAAGCCAAAATCAAATGTGGACGTAGTGACCGACACAGAACTAGAACCCAGGAACCCCACACCGGGAGTCACCTCTAACTCTGGTTACTTACCTGCCAAGTTCTAAACAACAGCAACAATACTGATCATTAGAATAGCTCCATTTATTACATTCTTATTATATGCCAGGCACTGGGTGCACACATCATTTTATAGATGGATAAATTGAGGTATAGAGAGGTGAGGTGACCTGCCCAAGGTCACAGATATTAATTGGCATATCAAAGATTTGTTATCAGGTTTAATGCCAAGACTGTGGCTCCTCAAGCCTGCCCTGCATCCTGTTATAAATACCTCTCCTGTTAGGGTGGTTGCCTGCATTTTCACTGCACCAAGCCTTTTCTAGGCCCTCCGGTCAGTTGCCAGGCTCCCCTTTCCCATTCCCTCTACTGCCCACTGGTCTTTGGTGGGATCCCTTTGGTTCTCACAGCCCCTCTGCAGGAGGGAGCCAGCTTTTCAGAACGGATTTGTTTTCTCAGGCAAACTTCACCGCTTCCTGGCTCTGTTTTGTTGGGTGAGCACCCTTCCCCTCCGAGCCTTAGCTTCCCCAGCTACAAGATGGGGTGAGAATGAGCCACTTCATAGAGGCACAGGAAAGATAAGGCAAAGTAAGTCCAGTACAATGTCCCACACATAGTAGGTCTTCAAGAATGAGTTCCCTTAAGGCCTACTTGGTGCCTTCATTGCCTTACATCCATCACACTCACATCCACTCTCTGGGTCCACAGGTGTTTTTCTCCACTACCCACCTCTGCCCTTCATGGTATCTGGTCCCTAATGGGACTCATCCTATTTCTCAGGGCACCTATGAAGGCATTTACCTCCCACGGCATGTCCAGTCCATGTCAGAGTACAGGCCCTAAGTCCACATCTGTTTTAGGTTCTAGTGTCTTCTCCACAACCACTCCACAGTATCTTGGAGGGCAAAGCTATTCCTATACTTTTCGAAATACCGAACCCATGCCCCGAGTCGACCAAGCGTTGGCACTGTTGGTGCACAGACAATCCTAAAACCTCACAGTTTGATGGAGTCTCCAGAAACATCTACTGATTCCTGTCATTCATTCATTAGGACACAGGAAGGAATAAACCCCAATCCCCTGTCCTGTCACAGCTCCTAGCCTAGCAGGGGAGTCTGGAGAGTAAGCACACCGTTGGGCAGACTCTGGGGACCGCCTCCCCAATGGCTATTCCCTCCTCCTCCCTGGCTGGCAGAGCCCTGACTGTGCTCCCAGCTGACTCAGAGCTGAGTCCTAGCCCTTTTAAGCTTTTGGTCCCATTCCCTTGGCTTAGGCATGGTCATGTGACCAAATTCCAGCCAATGAGACACACGAGAGGTCAGCTGGGGGCTTCTGAGAAAGAATTCCTACCTGATAAAAGAATCACAGAGATGCCCCTGTCTTTGGTCTCCTAGGCACTGTGACATTTGCAGGGGATGCTTCAGACAAGCATCCTGGTTGGATGATGGCAGAGGAGAAAGTCAGACAATAGGCTTGTTTGGCATGGATGAGCCCACGAATCACCCAGCTGCACAGCTTTTGAATATGTGAGATAAGAAAGGGTCTTACTGTTTGTCAGTTGAGTCAGGGAACCCAAATCACTGAAACCAAAAGCTGACTCCCTGGTTCAACAGTTAATACACAATAGTTAATGCTCTGGGGTGGGGTGGGTGGGGCGCCCTCAGGAAAAGTTTCACAAAGAAGTCACATTTGACCAGTCTTCCTTTTCAAGGGTGAGAAAGAGTTGGCCAGTCAGACGAGTTGGCATCTGCAAAGTCTGGAGGCATGAGCTAGCCCAGGAAGTGTGCAAAGGAAAGATCTGGAGCTGTGAAGGGGCCCACGCACTATAAAAGAGGACAACACCTCCTTTGCTACAGCCTCTGAGGGCCTCACTTTGCTCCTCTGTAAAATGGGGACAGAGACGTTCCTTGAAAAGCGGTGGGGAGGCTCGAATGGGACTGTGCGCGTGAAAGTGCTTGTAATTGTCCGGCCCTACATAAATCACAGCTGCCATCTGTGTTTGGTCTTTGCCTGGGGAATGGCTCCTCTCAACCTGCCCATTCCCTCCACATTTCTGGCCCCGCTACAATCTCCCTTTCATCTCTTCTTTAGCCCCTTGCTGGCTGCCCTTAAGCTAGCAAGGATATCTCTGACCACACCACAGTCCTCTTCTCTTGTTTCGTTCCAAACAGTTTTGCCTAAATCAGTGACTCCATTCAGGAATTCATCCTCAGGAGATGCCCGGACGTATGCCCAGGGGTCCACCCACCAGAATGTTCATCACGGTGCTCCCTATAATAGCAAAATTCTGGACACAGCCTGAGTGCCCATCAGGAAGGGATCCATTAAATAAATGATGACAGAGCCACTTATAAAAGATGTCCCTATTCTATTATTGACTGAGAGGTACCCAAAAAAACCCTACTATTTACTCATCACTCGTAGAGAAATGTCTGGGGAGACATTTGACAAAATGTTAATGGAGGCTAGCTCTTTTTAATGGAATTTTATTTATGTTTTACTTTCTTCTTTATGCTTTTCAGTATCATTTGCATTTTCTATAATCATTATGTAACATGTCTACAATCCAGGGGTCAGAGCTATTTTTATTTTGAAAGGGGAAAAAACAGAGAGAACTGAAGCTAAGATCCACCTTCTTTGGGCAATCTCCCCTAAAGTCATGTGTGACAGGATTAGAGTTTTCTGCTAACCTGGAACCTTCTCCATGGCACCCCTGCTTGGACATCTTCTAGTGCGGTGAGCTCACTATTATTCCAGGCCGTGCTCAAGTGGCTCGAGAGTTCTCTCATGCTGAACAAGAAGCTCCCTCTTAGTCCTAATGCTGCCTTCTATGCCTTGCAGAACAAGCCCGATGTCTCCCTCTCCTCCCGTGCACTTGTCACACTCCACCCGGCCACTTATCAAGTGACATGATGTTCTGGGGGATGCCCTGTTTTAGGCAGAGCATGAGCAAGGACCTGGAGATGTACAAGCACACAGCCCATTGCAAGGATCCTGGGAACTTGTCAGGAAGAGCATAGAGCACACGTGGAGACAGATAAGGCCAGGGTGAAATCAGAGAGGCCCACATACGCCATGTGAAGGAGACTGGTGGTCACCTCATAAGGCACAGTTCTTACCCACAACACCTTCAAACCCTAAAAATTTAGCATCACACTTGAAGGGATTAAAAGACTCAAAAATATCTCTAAACAAATAGTGATTATTTCAACTCATTCCCTACCTGTAGCAGTCAGGATGGGCCAGGTTATGCTGCAGTAACAAAAAAGCCCAAAGTGCCAGGGCTAAATGCAAATCTCACTGATGCCATGTGCCCGTTATGGGTTGGCTTGGGGCTCTGCTCTGCAGCATTCTCACTCAGGAATCAGACTAAGGAGGCTACATCTCCATGCTGCCTCAATTGCCAAGGGATGAAAAAGGGAAAGTGGCCAACAGTGTGCTGCTTAGTAGAGCTTCCATCCAGAAATGACACACATCACTTCCCAAAATTCATTGGCCAAACCAAGACACACAATTATAACTAATATCAAAACAGGCAAGGAAGTTTAATTTATGTGCCTAGAGAGTAAAGACATGGAAATATTTCTTTTTCACTGTTAACTAGCCAAATTATGAAAAAGAAGAGGGAGCAGAAAAAGAGGGGGAAAATGAAGAGGGCAAGGGAGGGAGATATTTATGATCTAGGCTCTTTGCTAAACACTCTAAAAATCTTAATTCTTTTGAAAAAAATTTTTAAGTTTATTTATTCTGAGAGAGAGAGAGAGCGCACACCAGTCGGAGAAGGACAGAGAAAGAGGTGGGTAGAGAGAATCCCCAGCAGGCTCTGCACCTCGCATGTGCAGCCCAGTGCAGGGCTCTGACTCACGAACCGGTGAGATCGTGACCTGAGCCGAGATCAAGAGTCAGACACTTAACCGACTGAGTCACCCAGGCACCCCTATAAATCTTAATTCTTAAAACAATCCTATGCACTACTTTTCTTTTCCTTCTTCTCCGGCTGGGGGAACTAAGACACAGAGAAGTTAAGCCACTTGCCCAAACGTCACACAGCTAGTAAGAGGTCTGTCCAGAATTTGTTCCTGGGCACTCTTAACCATCGTTACACTACTGAACAAACAGTCAACTGTGAATCAATGCCAATACAAACATTCAGTTATTTCAGAATTCAGCCAGTTGCCCTTTGCACGGATTTGCTGAGAGAGCACTCTCCTGGCTTCATGTTCATATCTACTCTTGATGACAACGTTTGGGAGAGTCCATTCGAGGTGGCATCTCTGCCCGATGCCAGTTTATTGCACACCGTGCCTCTTATATCCCGTGTACATGTTGGACCCTCTTTACACCTCCTCCCCTGATGCACCCAGGGCTATGTTATGACCCATGGATGTTCACCTCAACAGGTCGTTTCTTCGCACAGCATCAGAAGCATATTTTTCAAGTTGCTCACACACTGATGGCCCACCTGTGAGTTTTTGTGGACAGTAGTCACTGCTTGGGCAAGATGCCCTCATCCCAGGCCTTTGTCGTTGTTGTCAGCTGGGTGTGGGGGAGCAGTGACTATCTGTGTTATATAACAAAGCCATTCATCCAACACACATTTATTAACCATCTACTATGTGCCAGGACCTGAGGATGTAAAGTAAAAAATAAAAAAGACCCAGTTAGCCCCACCTTCTGGAAAGTGTAGTCACAGTTGGGTGACAGACACTGGGATAGAGGCCTCTGGGTACTGCGCCCGTCCCTCACCTCCCCCCTCACCAGGGCCTAACACATCACTGCTCTCTGACATCCTGGCCCCATGACACCAGGAAGGTTCTGTTAGAAACATCTCCACACCAGCAGGCGCCACATGGTGAGGCCAGCTTGAACTAGAAACACGGGGGCTGGGTTTGAGAGGTGGCTTCATCAATGAGTAACTACCTCATGGCGAAAGGAAGCTGATATTTATCGAGCCTTATTATAGGTTTGCTATGAAGATGGAAAGATACACAGATCTGTGAAAAGTGCTCTGTACATTACAAGATGACGATGATGGTAGCGATCACCGCCAGCCATCAGGAAAGTGCCTACTGTGTGCCAGGCGCTGTTGCAAGAACTTTACTTGTCTTCATTCTTGTCATTCTTCACAGAAGTACCCATCAGGTGGGTGCTCTTAGTATTCTGCTTTGCATATGAGGAAATAGAGGTTGCTGAAGGCACTCACCCAAGATCACATAGATGCGATCAGAAAGTGATGGAGCCAGGAGTGTAAGCTCAGCAGGCTGGCTCAAATAGTAGCTGCTCTTGTGTGCACTTGGATCGTTTTCTCTCTCAATGTGGACTGAACAGCTGCTGTTGTTTTCTCTTTTTGATTCCTCAGTACCCGTGTTAACTTTGGGGAAAAGGGGAGCTCATTCTTACTGGAAATCATAACCATTCATTCCCTCCTTGGTTCATTGTTGTTGTGCATTGAATTGTGTCCTCCCAAGAGACATGTTGGGGTCCTGACCCCTGGTACCTGTGAATGTGACCTTATTTAGAAATAGGGTCTTTTCAGATGTAATCAACTTTAGATGAGGTCATACTTGATGACGGTGGGCCCTATTGCAACATGACCACTGTCCCTATAAGGACAGAAAGATTTGGAAATAGAGACATAGACAGAGGGAAGACAGCCATGTAAAGACAGAGGCAGAAATTGGAGTGATGTAGCTACAAGCTAAGGAACAGCAAAGATGGCTGGTGACCATCAGAAGCTAGGAAGAGGTGAGGAGGGATTCTTCCCTACAGGTTTCAGATGGAGTGCGGCCCTGCCAATGCCTTCCTTTTGGACTACTAGGCTCCAGACCTGAGAGAGACTAAATGTCTGTTGGTTTTAAGCATCCCAGTTTATGGTAATTTGTCAGGGCAATCCTAGGAAACGGATATAATAATCATGTATTGAGCACCTACTATGTTCTAGACACACTGGGGATATGACATTAAATGAGACAGGAACTCAGACCTTAAAGTATTCATAGTCTGGTGCATCTGCCTTATACATAACTCTGCTCTAGAAAAGAACAAACACAAACACACACACACACACACACACACACACACACACACACACCAAGTAGTGGTTTAAGTAGCAGGAGACATGAATTCTAGGTCTAGTTCAGCCCTTTAATATGCTGTGTGACCTTGAAGAAGTCACTTTCCCTCTCTGGGCCTATTTTTTCACTTTTTCTGTAAAATCAAGGAGTCGGCCCAGAAAATCCTCAAGGGGTATCCTGGCTTTAAAGTTCTATGACGTGCTGGGATGAGGACAGGCAGGAAGGGGCAGGAAAAGCACGTGCAGCCTCCCATTCTCCTCAACACCCCTTGTGTGGAGCCCTGGCATTCTAGGACACTGTCCCTCTGCCCTCATCATCCCAGGGCCATGTACTAGACAACTAGGGACAGCCCTCATGCCCCAGAGCCAAACCTAAACCTGTTTATCCTGCCTGGCCTATTCCCTCCCAGGGAAACCACAATGAAGTCTCCTGTCCATGTCTTCCTCCCGACCCCCTCTGCCTGCTGACCAAACCTGGTGTTTCCCCTGTGGCATGGTGTGGTCCCTCCTCTTGGGAGCTGGGATGAGCTGTTTTTCAATGGCAGTTGTCTTCTGATCTATTGGCTTCGACATACCTGAACTATAATAAAACTTGTATTTAAAAACAAGGACAGGGGTGCCTGGGTGGCTCAGTCGGTTGAGCGTCTGACTTCGGCTTGGGTCATGATTTTGTGGTTTGGGCTCCATGTTGGGCTCTGTGCTGACAGCATGAAGCCTGGAACCTGATTCAGATTCTGCTTCCTCTCTCTCTGCCCCAAATAAATAAATAAACCTAAAAAAATGTTTTTAAATGTGGGGCCCCTGTTCAAAAATTATTAAGAATTGCAATATGGTGACCCCAAAGCATTAAATCAAGTGCAGGGCCCTTCTCAACATAGGACCCTGCGCGACAGCATAAGTCATGTGCCCATGGAGCTGGCCCTGTTCTTTCCTCCTTCCCAACCTGGCATCCGGTTCCCTTCTGCTTCTCAAATCTCTCTAGCCTGATTTTCCAATTTCAAAGCCTCAATACTGAGCCCCCCCTTTTTTGTACTCCACTAATGGATTCAAATTTTTAGAAACCATAAAGCTTTAATAATTCTGCTTCATTGTGAAGGGAGGAAAGGAGGCCAGTATGAATTAATGAAAAGTCTAAGAAATAAGACATTACTAAAGAAATAGTGTTTTATTACCCTCCGATTTATATGGTGACAGAAATGACATGGAGAACGAGGGAGAGCGGAGGAAGTTGAAGCTTTTTGGATTTGATTAAACAAATAGAAAAGATTGAACTTATAGCTTGTAATAAGCATATTCCTTTTCTGGCAAATGATGTGACTAAAAACCGCCTCCTTTAAGTAGGTTAATATTTCTCTTGTCCACCATCACTTTGCTCGCTGAGAACTTTTTAATGCTACAGAAGCTGGTAAATTTCTTCTGCAGTGATTCTATGTAACAAAACGAGTTTCCTGACCTTGCAGGCAATCTACAGTATAGATCGGGTTATGGGAATTTCCTGTCAAAGGGAAATCCAGTATGGCAAATTCTCTCTGCTCCCCACGTCCAGAAGAGTCACATCTTCAGAGCAACCATCTAAAATGCAGAGCTCATCGTGTGCCACAGCACGACACTCCTGGACTTCATCTTCGCTGGCTGCCACATTTCAGACCTAACTCAGTGTCCTGCCACAGTTGGATCCAGACCTATTTTGGGGTGGTAGCCTCAAACGGTGCACACACCCCACACCTCCGAGCCTGAGCGACCTGGGCTTGGACTGCCCTCCCCCCTCAACTTGCACAGTCTGTCAAAATCCTAACTCATGTTTCAAGGTCCAGCTCAAAGGTCCTCTCCTCTGGGAAGCTGCCTCTGACATTTCCAGGCAGAATCTCGGCCTCCGTCTGCCCCCACGGCACATCTATTCCAGCATTTGTGCTCCTGCCTAACAGTTGTCTGTTCACTTCTTTCAGAGGGGGAAAGCGTGCCCTGGGGCTCACCCACCTCCGAGGAGGTGGTATAGTCCAGCAGTTTAGTAGCAGAAGAGGTCCCAGCTCCAATGCTAACCAGCTGCATGCACACAGTAACACCAGCCTCACAGCACTGTGAGGATTAAATCAGATGATAACCTGAAAGTGCTTAGCACGGAGACTCGCAAAAAGCAAGCTCAAAAAGTATTAACTGTTTTCTCTGAACACTAGTGTATAAACATGGGGTCACAGAATGGCCATGCGGCTGGTCAGTCCTGGTTTATGCCTGTGGTCCTGGAGCTATTATTATTAATGCCCTCTCCCCTTTTCAAAAGTGTTTCCGTTTGGATGACAAATCACATGGCCACCTATGACAGTTAGGACCAGGTCTATTTTATTTACCAGTGTGTCCCTGCCACATGAACAGTGCTTAGCACATATTAAGTACTTAATACAAATTTATCAAATGAATGAATGTGTCTCCCATGCCTAGCAAGTGCCTGGCACCTGGCAGGAGGTTCATAAGAGCTAATATGGCTGATTTCTCTGCATTTCCAAGCACCTCCTGACCCAGAGAAGGCATGAATCAAGGCTTGGTGAGTGAGTGAGTGAGTGAGTGAGTGAATGAATGAATGAATGAACAAACGAACACACTCCCTCCAATCTGTTGCCAATCGCACATCCTGGGGAAACAAATGACATCTCACAGGGGTAGGGGCGAAGATTGGGTCAGATGTAGGACGAGGTGGATATGACGCCTTCCCATCACACTTCGGAGAGGGGGTGTCTCTTCCTGGGGCTGCAGCAGGGCCCTGTTTTCATTTTCCAGCTAGAAACTGGGGATTGGTTTCCCCCATGTACCAGCAGGAGACCACAACCTAGGTTAGCCTGACCAGTAAGTCCAGTGGGCTCTTGAGGGTGCTGAGACCCTTGCCTCCATCAGACACTGTATATAAAGTACAGGTGCTCAAGCTTCCAGCAGGTGCTGCCTACCAGCTGCTGACCTAGCCACAGGGGAGAAGACACGTAACTCCAGGTGCGAGGAGCAGAAGGAAGAGAATGGGAATGCTTTCTGCCCTTCTAGGCTCAGAAAGGAAATTTCACATGTTGGCAGCCAAAAACATTTGGATACAGACTACGCACTAGACATGATAAGAACTTCAAGAGCATTAACTCAGCCATGAGAACATCCCTGTGAAGAAGCTACTCGCATTTTACACATGGAAGTGAGTCAGAGTGGGGAAATGACTTGCCAGAGGTCACACAGCTAGTAAGACAGTGTCCCAGAGCTCAGATCCCTTGGCAGGTGAGGGTAGAAACCAGAAAGCAGTCCTCTCCATCCCTCCTCAACCCAATATAAGAAAGCCCAGTTCCTGTTCCCCCTAGTCAGGCTGTGTGACCTTGGGCCTGGCTCACCCTCTCTGAGCCTCACTTCCTTTTTCCAAGGCTAATGTTCTAGGAGGCTAGGATATACTCGATTTCCAGGACATCTCCTCCTCTGAAACCACAGGGTTTCGGGGTGACCAGGGAGCCTGGCTGAGTCCAGGTGTCCAAGAACATATTGATTCACCATGGGAGCCTGGCTGGGGGATACCTTCTCCACCCATTTCCTGAAGGAGCCCTTGCAGCTGGGCTGAAAAATCAAGCGGCGGATCCGAGAGCCCAACTGAGTGTGGGGCTTCGGAGCTCTCGTGTCACCAGGTGGGGTACCAGCCGCGCGTCTGCTTGGAGAAGAGCTGTGGGAAGGGTGAGGGATGCCAGAAAAATGCGAGGAGAGAGCTGCAGAGAGCGCCTGGTGGAGGGTCCTTTTGCACTTCTGCTCTCAGAAGCTCGGATAGAAACCGCCCTTGGGAAGGGTAGTAGCCCCCAGCCCAGGGTCAACGTCCATAGCTCTGGTCATTTCCCCAGCCTGCAGGAAATGGGGCCTGGAGAAAGGGGGCCCCCAATACTGGGGGAAAGCCAGGTGGAGAAGTCAGAGCCAGCTGAGTAGGAGGAACGGGGTGGGGGGGAGGTTCTAGCGCTCTGGACTCCCCCAGCTCCGGGGCTGTTCCGAGCCCGGAAAGTTTGCGCGCGGCAGGCGCACGGTGCGCCCCCTCCCAGCGCCCGCAGGCGCCGGGTCCGCAGGCGCCCACCCCGGCCCGCCCCGCCCGCCGCTCGGTGCCCGCTCAAGGTCACTGCTGACAAGGCGCCTGCCTCCGCGAAGCGAGGGGACCCTGGACGCGCTCGGCTTCAGCTCGGACTCTGGCCCGCCGGGGATTCCCGGGGCCAAGCACGTATGGAAAGAAAGCCGGCTGGGAGCGAGACACAGACCGAAGGAGAGGGGAGGAGGCCCAGAGCCCCGGGCCTGGCCGCCCCTGCCTCACCTGCGCCGGCTCCGCGAGCGAGATGCTGCTGCCGCCGCTGCCGCTGCCGCTGCCGCCGCCACTGGTGCGCGCCCGGCCCGGCCCGGCCCCGCTGCGGCTGCGGCTCCTCTGCCGCTGCTGCCCCGCGCTTGCCTCGCCCCGCGGCCCCGCTGCCGCCGCCGCCCGCCTGCCTCCCTCCCTCCGCCGCCGCCTCTGCCACCGCTGCACTGCGCTCTGCCCGCCTCCCTCCCTTCCTCACTCCCCTCCCCGCTCCCTCCTCCCCCGCGCGCTCCCCCTCGGCCCTCCCCAAACTCCGCACGGAAAGCGCCCCGCGGGACCCGGAGCGCGCCGTCCCGCCCGCGCCCTCCAGCACGCGCACACGCCGGTGGGCCGGGGGAGGGAGGGGGTCTGCAGCGTCTCCCCTGGTGCGGTCTACAGGTACCTCTGTCACCACCAGCCCCTTACTCCACCCCCATCCCCTCCTTTAACTTGGCCCTGGGAGGGACGCCCTCCTACCCTCCCCCTCCCCAGGCCCCGTGGTCGGGATGTCCCAGACCTCCCCTGTGGTTGGGGTCATACAGTTTGGGGTGAATTGAGATATGGTGTGGGCTATGGGGAGACCTAGCTTAGGGGGAGGGGGCTGGCTGGACCAATCCTAGGGAGTTTAGCTGGAGGGTATTCAGACCTCGAGAAAGGACTGGGGTAGGGCAGGGGCACCTGTTGGGCCCTAGCCTCCAGTCTGTCAGGCCTAGGGCCTGGAGGAGAGCAGAAAGAGGCCCTGCCTGAGGAGAAAGGCGAAAACCCCAGGCACACACAGAAAGCACCTCCTCAAAGCAGGCTTCCCCTCCTTGGCTCGGGCCCCAGGTCGCTGAAAAGCCTAGCTCCACCAGGAAGCTTGGCCACCTGACTCCAGCGCCTTGGTCTCCTCCATGCCATCAATTAATCATGCCCGCTTGCTTATTTATTTATTGGCTTTATAAAAAGCCAAATGCACTGCTCACAGGAAGAGAGAAGATGGGCTCCCATGGGGGTGGGGGGCAGGGAGGGCCTGACCACGGTGACACGCCCCCCCCCTTCCCCAGGCCTCTGCTTGGTGAATGTGGAGGCAGGGCTGGGGAGACCCTGGGCTCTGGATGTCTGCAGCACCTGCTTTCAGGGAATGGCTGGGATGTTGCCACCACTCACAGAGCCAGAATTTACCGTGGTCTGTGCTCTGCAACCCTAGGATGGGGCAAAGGATATTTAGTCTTGGGGGCTTAGGCAGAGATAGAAGAGAGGGGGTCTTGGAGGCCAGTGACCAGAAGGAAATCTGACAGGTGTGAGAGGAGGTATCTCCAGGCTCTTGGCTCAGAGCACTCCATTCTCACGGCTCTCACTTGGCTTGGCAGGCAGCGTCTGTATCTCCTGCTACAGCCCTGTCCAGTCTCTAGGTTGCCCAGAGGGCATCTCCCCACGGATGCCCCCCCAAGACATATCTCCTCCCACCTTCCCCATCCCAGTGGGTGACACTGCCACACCCCCAGATGGCTAGCTCCATGTGTCCCCATCACCAAATCTTCACTCATGGGGCCTCTGCAGTCTCCCTGGAATCTGCTCTCTGGTCTCTGTTGAAGGACTCCCAGCACCTCTCTTCTGGATTCTCACAGCTGGCATCCTCTCTACCTCCATCCTGCTGCTGCACTAGCCTTCATGGAACCAGACATGCGTCATGTCTGCTCCTGCTCTAATACCTTCCATAGCTCCCAAGTGCCCTTCCAAACCTTTGCCACCTTAGTTCATAGTGTCTATCCTTGATACATGCTTAGCACTATATCCTGTCTATGTCTCTCTTCAGTTCCTTCCATGAAAATACCTTTTGCTTCTCTCAGTCAGTTTCTGCCCAGTCATGGTGTCAAAGCTTAGCATTAGTCAAGATCTCTTGTGTGAAACCTTCAGAAACCAGGAGGCAAGTTGAAAAGTCAAAAGGAAAGGGTGTGAAAAGCCACAAAACATGAGGCAACTCTGCAAAAGCGAGTGACATCACAAAAGTCCTAGTGACAAAACTCACCAGTTGTGTGACCTTGGGCAGGCCCTCAACCTCTCTGAGCCTGTTGGTATATCTGCTAAAAGGGTGAGGAATTCCACAGCCTACCCCAGTATAAACACTAAACAAATGGTAGCTATAGTTACTCTTGAGCACCTATTGTGTGCTAAGGCTCTGGGATTTACAAGGGTGATTTGGTAGGGATTGGAGGGACAGCAAAGATTGTAAACTCAAATGCCTCTAAGGACCAGGCAATACTGATTGAGGTGGGCTGGTTCTGTCTTGTGGCTCTCTCTCCTGGAATTTACCAATAAGAAAGAGCAACAATGTATGTGAAGTGGCAAATAGCTAACAATGGCCGTTTGGGGATACAATAAGGAGTGGTGGGGACTGTGGCACCTACCTATTTACCTGGGCATAGCCACTATTCCGCTCCATCTGACTGTGGCCAAGCAGGGATATAAGCCCAGACTGCCAGTTTTCTGTTTTTGTTTTTGTTTTTGTTTTTGTTTTCAAGAGAAGCTGGACATCTGGATTTTTATGTGGACACACTTGATCTTTAAATATCATCAACTAATTTTTAAAAAATTGAAAACTTTGGGAGGACTGAACACAATATAGTTGTGGTAGGTTTTTGGCCGCAAAGCTGGCAGTTTATGACCTCTGGGTTAGCAGGAAGTAGATCGATGTTATTTACACACAGACATACACTCCCCCCTCTCCTCTCTCTGGCAGAATGTGGTCATGTCCACCTCAGAGGGTACAAAGGGTCATTAGGAATGGAGTGGAAGGAGCACCTCACTGCAGTGGGCATGATGGGAGGGGTCAAGTGAATCACTGGGATTGGAACCATTGGGGAGGGCCTGGTCTGCCCCTATGGCACGTGGGAACTCAGACCGACCATCTGTCCTCGCTGAGCCTCAGTCTCCTTGGGCCGGGAGAGGGTGGGGAATTACTCAGATGTGGTAGAGCTTGTGTGAGGTGATGAGCACGTGAGAAGTGAGGACACGGGAGGTTCCAACGACAACACAGAGGAGCATCTGCTTGTGAGAGAGTTTCAGCAATCTGGACACCCGGGAGAAGTCCCACTCCACTAAAAATAGGGCTCTGACAGACTGGAAACTTGAAGACTTCTCAAGAGACGGAACTGGCAGCAAATAACGAGAGAAATGGCTGCTTCCCTCTGCCGGACAAGTAAGAACAGATGAGGTGACTGGCACTTGGCAAGGCAGTGAGCGTGTGTCATCTCTGAATTCCTAACAAGACCAGAAAGAAGCACGAGTCCTGGTTGGCCTGTTAGGGAGGCAGAGGCCAAAAACGGCCAAGAGCAGAACTGGGAATGACTGTGGGATCCCAGGGCCCCGTGAAAATCCCTCAAAGGGGCTTTGGTGGATGGGATTAAAGCTGACTCCATTGTCCAATTCCGCACAGTGACCATGTGGTACTATTTTAGTCCCAAAGTTATTAAATGCATACGATAATCCTACTAAGCAAGAAGGAGACATCTAAATAAACCAACGAGAGAGATGGTCCTCAGATGGAAACCACCTTTGAAACAACCTCGGAGCTAGATTCTGACCTCACGTACCTGGAGAACTTGTTACCAGAATCTGTAAAGAGATTCCTGGGGCTGACTCAAGTCTCCAGAGTCAGAATGCCCCCAAGGAGGGGGGGGGGGAGAGATATTATAGCAGGTCCCTTCTGTTAAAGGACTCTAAATGCAGCCACGAAAACCCAACCCCTCAAATACAAGGCAGGGCGGCACACTTGAGGCACAAAGTGCTACCAGTGAAGATTTAACAGGGATTCCCTCTGGGAGACGTGGGGCATAGAGGAGAACATTCTACCCTATATATTTCAGGCTCTGTTAGAATCTTTTACGGAAACAAAGATCCCATCGTTTTGCTTGTGCTGTTTTAAAACTTAAATAAGAAGGAAAAGCCACCAAATGCCAAGGCAGCCTGGGAGACGGACAATGAATTCTCCAGGAAGCAAAGTGGGATTTGAGCTGGGGGCTGAAGCAAGAATAAAAACGGCAGAAAGAGTAGCCGAACTCTATTAAGTATCGGTTACTATTCTTAGCATTTCGGGTACACTGATTTCATACTCCCAACAGTTGTATAAGACAGGTGTTTGTTAGCAGATGCTATTAAAGCTCCACCCTGACCTCTACCTGGCAGGTGCACCCAGTGCCTAGCTCTGTGGGTGTTGGCTCTGCGCGCCTACACCCTTCTGTGGAGGACGTCATCCTTGCCTGATGGGAATCACTAGGTGGCAACAACCTGTAGGGTGCAATTCACCCTCCAGGGGTCCCCCTGGGATCAGGCTGAGGGTAGACTTCTCTGGAGTCCTGCCTCCCGCCTTCCCCTACAGGTTTCTCTTGAGACTACTCCCTTAATAAATTCCATGCACAAGAATGCCCATCTCAGACTCTGCTTCTGGGGAAGCAGACACCAGCTCATTCTCTTATCTCCATTTTGTAGTGGAGGGAGGGAAGGCACAGATCAGACAAGACACTGACCTAGAGAGAGGAACAGTCAGGCAGTCAGACCCTTCTCCGTGCCCAGAAGGATTTCTCTAAGACAATGAGGGAGCAGGAGCAAAGGAGTGTGAGAAAGAGACAACAGAGGCAGGAAGGAACATGACCACACAGCCCTAGAAGGTCTTGGGTCCCCTGGTGAGGAGTCATCCTTTCATTTTTTTTATGAAGTTTTTTTTAAGTTTATTTATTTATTATTTGAAAGAGACAGAGACAGCACGAGTGGGGGAGGGGCAGAGAGAGGGGGAGACAGAGAGAGTTCCAAGCAGGCTCTGTGCTTCCAGTGCAGAGCTCTACATGGGGCTAGAACTCATGAAACCGTGAGATCATGGCCTAAGCTGAAACCAAGGGTCAGATGCCTGACTGAGCCACCCAGGTGCCCCAGGAGTCATCCTTTATTTGTCATGTGTGTACCTACATGAACCAGGCCCTTGCACGATGTGCAGGATTCAAAGATGAATGTGTACAAATCCTTTTCGTCAAGAGGGCTGGTGGGATGGGAAGGGGATCAGGTAAGGGGACAGGCCCACACAAGCTCAGGTTTGCACTGAACCCAAATGCTCAGGAAAGCAAAACTGGAAGATTTTGGCTGAATTCTGTAGTAAGAGAAGGTAGGCACAGAGTCCCTCTTTGAGATGGAGGGAGGAGAGACAGAAATAAGGGAATGTGTTCAACTCCACTTCTCCATGAAAGCAAATGACCCTTGGGCTCGACATGAGACCAGCCTGGCCACGAGGGACAAGACTGATTCCTCCGCAGGACTGTGTTTATCAAGATGAAATTGAACACAGACCAAGAGCCTTCTCTGACATTGGGGATCCGAAGAGGTGACCCCCTCCCATACAGATAGGGGAATCTCTGTCTGACTTGTAAGTCATGGATTTGAAGGGGACCCCTGGATATTGAAAGTGAGTATGGGTTTAATATATGCCAGAAGAGGCTGCTGGAAAAGCTAATGCCATCGGAGGCAGGAAGCCCTGTCTCGTCCAGAAGGCAGACCACACTGGGAGGGAGGAGGAGAGTTTTCAGGCACGGGTGTGGACTATGATAAAGCAGTTGGAGTTCTATGGGAGTCAGGAGGGTAGAAGAGGGTCACCATGAAGATCAGCCTGCAGTCCTCATATGGACAACCTTCCCCATAGAGCCATGCTGAGCCCCTCTGCTGGGTGGGAAGGTGCACCAAGGAGGCATTCTCGGCCTCCCCCAGTCCGGATGAGGGATGGGATCTAAACTAGACCCCAAAGGCTGTTAGGCCCATAAGAAGTGAGAAGAAGAGGGCGTGGGGGAGGAGAGCTGCTGAGCCTGGGGGAGGGAGGAGGAAAGGCTTTTCTCCCGAAATATGTGGTCTTTAAATGTCATCTTTGGAGAAAATACAGCAACCTTTTGATGGTGAGACTCTAAATGGCGCCCAGAAAAGGTGCTGGTAATGTCCCACTGTGTTCTCTTGTCAACCATGTGCGACTCTTTGCCTGAGAACTTCTGTCTGACTTGGGGAGCTTCAGCCCACATGTGGGGCAAGCCAGGTCTGCTGGACTCTAATACCCACTGTGAGCAGCCCTCAGTGAGTGACTGGTGGGAGTTGGTGGGGGAGCCCTCCAGCCGCCTCACCACTCAGGCAGGATGAGGCTGAGCCTGCCGGACTATACCCGCTCCCAGATGACCCAGTGCAAATCAGCTCCAGTTGGCACAGTGGTAAGCTGTTTGATGATGCACAATTGTTGGCCTCCTTCCCTTCCCTTCTCCGCTTTGCTTCCATCTCCCCTACTGTCCCTTCCTGGAATCACCTCCCACATAAACTACCTAGGCTTGAATCCTGGTCGCAGGGTCTATTTTGAGGGGAACCCAAACCCGGAGAGCCTCACAGTTAAACTTATGGTCTCTGCAGTCAGAGGGCTCAGGTTCATGGCTTGGCTGTGTGGCCTTTATCTGGGAGAGGCACTTAATTTCTGCAAGCCTCTGTTTCCCCTTGTTTAAAATGAGGTGGGATCAGGGTGCCTGGGTAGCTCAACTGGTTGGGCGTCTGACTTCAGCTCAGGTCGTGATCTCATGGTTTGTGGGTTCAAGCCCCACGTCGGGCTCTGTGCTGGCAGCTCAGAGCCTGGAGCCTGCTTTGGATTCTGTGTCTCCCCCACTCTCTGTCCCTTCCCTGCTTGCGCTCTGTCTCTCAAAAATGAATAAACATAAAAAGTTTTTTTTAAAATGAGGTGGGAATAATAACTACACCTCATACATTTGTTGTGATCATTCAGTCATTCCACAAACACTTACTGGACACTTACTATGTACCAGGCACTGAACTAGGTTCTATGGACACAGAAGTGGGTAAGACTAAATTTCTGACCTTGTGAAGTTTACATTAGTGGGGAGCTAGGATACTAAATATATAATATCAGGAAGTGACAAAAAGCTAAAGAGAAAAAGCTGGATAGAGGACAATTGAAGTTATCTTAAATGTTAGTGAATTAAATGAGACGATTCACACAAGTGTTGAGCATATTGCATGGCACACAATAAACATTCAATGAATCTTTGCTAATAAAATCTTCACCACCATCCTCATCACCATCTGTGCCTACCCACCCCTGCTGTTTATTCATTGATTCGCTTGAGAAATAATTATTGGTCCCTCCTCAGTGCCTGACCCTCTACTAGGGGATATTTTGATGGGCAAAACAAACATTATCTTGACTTTCATAGACTCATAGTTTAGTAGAGGAGAATAATAATCAGTAAAACACAAACTGTTGTATATTTACATCCTGAAATAAGTACCCATAAGGGAAAATCAAACACACACAGCACTGTGAGAGAAGGGACATGAGAAGGTCTGTATGGTCACTAAGGCTTCTCTGATGAAGGAATGCTTGGGCTGAAGACCAAAGTAGAATTAACAATATTCAGGGATGAGAAATACTCAGGAAAGTAGGAAAAGCATGTGCAAAGGTCCTGGGGTGAGGAAGAAGCAGGACAAAAGGGAGACTCAGAAAGAAGGTAAATGTAGCTGGAATAGAGAGAACAGGGGTATTGTGGGCAAGAAAAGGTAGTTCGAGGCCAGAACATTCCATGCTATTCTACCATTTATTGAGTACCAATCAATACAGCCTCTGTTTTAAGCCCTTCATAAGTTTTATCTCATTAAGCCTCAAGCAGCTCTTGGAAGTGAGTGCCTTTATTATAAATTTTACACCCAAAGAACCTGAGGCAAAACAGTTTTCCAGAGAGGCAAAAGAGCTTGCCAAATTTACTTGGTCAGTGGTGGAGCTGAAATTTGAACCCAGATCTCACTGACTCCAGGGCCAAACCTGCATAACAATCTCTATCTTTATCTTAAAAGCAACAGGGTACAATAATTCAAGACGTTGCCAGTGGGGGAAACTGGGTTTCAAAAGGTACACAGGGCCTCTCTGCTATTTCTTGCAATTGCACTCAAACCTACATTATTTTAAAACAAAAAGTGTAAGCAATTAGAAAAGCCATAGGTATACTTACAGAGTTACTTAGTATATTTACAGAGTTATTAAGCAAAATGCCTGATCAGAATGGAATTTTGGTAAGACCCATTGGTTTCTCTGTGCTCCACAGGGGAAGGCAGTGAGGGGGCACTACAGTGAGTTGGATGAGAGATGATTCCGGCTTGGGGCCCGCTTGCAGCAGTGAGGGTGGTGGGAAATAGAGGGAATTAAGAGATTGGGTTGGGGGGGATGGTTTATTGTGACTGGCCATGGAGCTAGTTTGGTTGGGAGTGAGGTAGAGAGAGAGGACAGTGAGGTGGGTGGAAAGCTGGAGAACCAGGCTCCAGGCTCCAATTCTCAGCCCTGAGTCTGGCTTCCCAGGGACCTGTGGTATTGTCACTCTTCTGAGATTCATTGTTGTCATGAGTACAAGGCGGGGATGCGGTAGACCAGACAGATTCCAACCAAGCCAGCTTTGAGAAAATGCCACTCGATGCTGACATCTGTACCAGAAGAGAGAGCTGGGGCCCAGAAAGACCACCCAGTGCACACCCTGCTACATTAAGTGCCATGCTGTTATTTTTTCCTGTGTCTGTCCAGATGCCCTACTGGAAATGCAGTTAGTTCTCTAAGGACAGATGGAAGCCATTTCTGTGCCCCTGGCACCTGGCACAGGGTCTAGTATAAAGGCTAGGTTCCAGAAATGTTTGCCAAATGCTGGGCAGTCCTTAAAGTGGCCTGATGTTTCAAAAGAGCTGATAGCCACGAACTGGCCCAGACTTGCAAAAATATCTCAGGGGTCAGCAGAAAAGGCTTTATTTCCAGTGCAGAGTTTTCAGTGCAGAGTAGACACCAAAAGCAGAGCAAAGTGCCCTTCTTGTTATGTTGACAGAAGAAGGAATAATGGTTCTCCAACTCCACTTTCTCTCCACAAAGAGAGGGAACCTCCCACTGGACGTGGACGAGCTGAGTCAATGGAACTCGAAGACAAAAGAGAGGAGAGGAGAGGCCAGCCCCTGAAGCCTCTTGAGTGTCCAGGGTCTGAAGAGGAGCGTCCATTCCTAAAAAGACACTCAAGTTCACTGCAGAGCCACCAGCCCAGGTCCTGAGACATCGGGAGGACTCCTGGAGAAACACCAAAAGGCTGGAGGCATGGAAGTTGGGTCTTGATTTTCAAACGAGGCAAAACGTGATGCGTAAGAAACCACAGTCCTGTGACCTTGAAGGCTATCACTGTGACGAGAGGGATGAATGTAGGTGTTGGTGGTTTGCCCCATGCCAGGCCCCAACCCAGGCACTTTGGGTCAACAGTCATAGCGGGCAAAGCCCTGTTTTTAAGGAGCTTGTGGTCTGTTGGGGGTCAGAGGCATAGGGTGCATTAAGAGCAGAGGGGAAGAGAGGTCCTATTTGTTTAAGGATATCTTGGAAAGCATCATGGAGCAGGTGGATTTAAATTGGATTTAAACCATAAAACCTTAATCATTAAACCAGTGTGGTACTGGCACATGGAAAGATGGGCATACCAATGGAACAGAGTAGAAAGTCCAGAAATAGACTCAAATGCATACAGGAAGTTGGTATATGATAAAGGCAACATCTCAAATCAGTGGGGTTATGAATGAATGTATTAATAAATGGCGTTAAGATAAATGGGTAGTCACTTGGAAAAAGATGTGGCTGAGTCCTTACACCACACCATACACCAAACAGATCAATTGGATCAAAATTGTAATATGATAGCAAAGTCACGAAACCATAAAGTATCAAAATAAAACTTGGGCAAATTCCTTTAAAACCTTGGAGTAGTAAGGTCTTTCTATCACTCAAAATCCAAAAGCCAGGAAAGATAAGGTTGATGAACTTAACAAGATAAAAAAAAAATCGTTTACATTTCTATGTGAGAAAAAAAAATAAGCAAAATCACAAGAGGCCAATGACAAATTGGAGAAAAGAATATCTTCTATCACAGGCAAAAGTTAATTGCTGCAGTGTATTAAGAGTTTCTGTAAATCAAGATGGAAAAGGCCAGCAGCATAATAAAAATGGCACAAACAGGCAGTTCCCCACAAAATAAACCCAAAAGGCTCTTAAATATATAAAAAGCTGCTCAATCTCACTCATAAGAGAAATGTAATTTAAAACTGCGCTGACAAACCATTCAAAAGTCTGCTGGTGAAGCCTGGGGAAAACAGGTCCTCTCTCTCATACATTGCTAGTGGGAGTTGTAAATCAATACAGCTCTATGGGGAGAGATTTGCAATATCTGTCAAAATTACAAATGCAGCTATTCTCTGACCCAGCAATGCCATGTGTAGAAGTTTGTTCTACAGATATACTAGCCCACACATGGAACATATTATTCCTTTAGCACTGTCCAGGATAGCAAAGGGCCAGAATGACCCCAAGTGCCTATCAGCTTGGAGCCACGGTAAATAATGATGGACATTTACACAGTGGAATATTCTGCAATTGTATAAGGAATGAGGAAGCTCTAGGTACAGTGATTGAGAAAGAGCTCCAGGCTATGTCATGAAATGAAAAACAGAAAACCAAGGCGCAAAGCAGTCTGTATCTGTATATGTAGCACTCTACCTTTTTAAAAAAAGGAGTTTTTGAGATTATAATTTACCTACCATAATGCTCATCTGTGACAGTTCAAAGGCTTTTGGTATATTTACAGAGTTGTGCAACCGTCACCATAATCTAAACTTTGTAACATTTTCATCATCCCCAAAAGAAACCTTAGTACTCTACTTTTTGTATAAGAAAGAAAAGAAATAAGAAAATAGACATGCCCCATGTATACACATATTCTCTCTCTCTCTCTCTCTCTCTCTCTCTCTCTCTCTCTCACACACACACACACACACACACACACACACACACACACACACATACACACACACACCACATGTATTTGCATGTGTTTGTATAATCCCTAGAAGAATACACAAGACATGAACACAGGCATGAATGGGAATCATAGAGCTATGTGATTTGGCTGGAGCTAAGTGTGCATGAGAAACGCTGATGGGAAGTGAACTGGGACAGGCCAGCTGGGGCCAGATTGTTTAAGGCCTCAAATACCAGGCTAACGAGTTTGGGTTTTATCTCATGAAGTCCAACACTATCCAATGGAACTTTCAGTGGTGAGGGAAATATTCTATACCTGTGTTGCCCAACATGGGAGGCACATGGGGCTACTGAACACTTGAGATGTGTCTCATGTGACTGAGGAAGTGCATTTTAAGTTTAATTTAACTTTCATTATCTTACATCTAAATAGCCACCTGTGGTGAGTGGCTACCATATTGGATAGCACAGGTCCTGGGGAGCCATGAAAGGTTTTGCAGGTGAGGAGGGACACAGTCTGATTTGAATTTGAGGGAGTTTGTGAAGGATGGATTCCAAGGCAGCAGTGGAGATTTCAGACATTGGAGGGACCTGGCTACATGTCATACAGAGGGGGGGACCTGGACCCCTTGGGCTTGGATCAGAAGGATTGAGTTAAAGAAACTTCTAGAAGGGGAGGTGGATAAGATGAGAGACTGTGAGGGTGAGGGAAGAGTTGAAGATGACCTGCAGTTCTAGCTGAGGACCTAAGGGGGTGGGGAGAACACGAAGGGAGGGATCCTGGGGTGTGCGGAGCCGGTGCAGGCAGAGCTGCTAATAAGCTCACACACAGCCTCTTAGCCTCAGGACAACCAAGCGTATTTACATTTAGAATAGAACCTCAGTTCCTCATGGAGCAGAGGAGACCACCAAAGTCTGGCCACTGCCCACTTCTCCATACTCATCTTCTCCTACTTCTCCATCTTCAGCCATCTCCACTTATGCTAACCTCCCCTCTGTTACCCAGCACAACAAACTGCCTCCTACCTCAGGACCTTTGCATTTGCTACTCCCTTATTATAGGGCCTGGCTCTGTAACAAGTAGGGCTCAAAGAATATTTGGTGATGAATGAAGAAGGTAGAAGGAGGGAAGGATGGAGAAAGCTTCTCACCTCCAGCTTCCCCAAGAGAACTCTCCAGAGACTTGAGCAGGAATGCTGGGGCCATCCTCTGCTAAGGACCAGCACCTCTGCTAAGGACACAGGCTCCAGCCAGGAAAGACCCAGGGGACAGTGTCCCTGTCTTCCCAGCCTCTCACAGTCAACATCGATGAAGAGCTATAAAATCCAGGCCACACCATCCACCCAAAGCCACTGCTTCTTGGTCAAGAGGGTCGTGCACCATCAAAGTGAGCGTCAAACTCCCAGCAGAAAGAACTCTGAGGGAGGAGAGACCAGGGTGAGCCTTGTATCTTCTAGTGAAAACACAGAGGTGAAAGAGAACAGGGCTTCTGGTGCCAGATTGACCTGCGTTTGATTCCTGGCTCTGCCTCTGGCCAGCCAGGAGTCTGAAGTTCACTTTTCTCATCTGAAAACTGGTGGTAAGAATACCTATTTTACAGGGTAGTTGTTAGTAGAGGTAATGGATTTAAAAGGCTTGACACAAAATAGGGCTGCCATAAATGTTATCAGGAAATCCCATGACGTGGGAGACCTCAATTCCCTAATAAAAAGATGTAGTAGAGAGCCCAGTGCGGTAGCACATTCTACCTAGAAATAACTTGTGCCAGTCAGAGACGGTAATAATGCTTAATAATAATAATGGCAGTTACATCGCATTCGTCACCTGCCGAGCACCGTTTTAAGTGGTTTGCTTTTATCAGCTCATTCAGTCTTCACAACAGCCCTGTGAGCTAGATTCCATTCTACAGAGGCAGAAACTGAGACACAGAGGGATGGGGAGACTTGCCCGGGGTCACAGCCTGTAAGTGGCGGCTGTCTTGCCTGCTCTCAGCCAAGATTCTCCGCGTGCTCTCAGGAAATACATACGTTGCATGTAGGGCCCATCCCTACCTCTGAGCTGGAGACCTGGGTCCTGACTGGGCAGCACTGTGCTTGTTGGGCAAGAACCGGAGTATTGGGCAGGTGACTGGAGCTGGAATGTGGATCCACTGATTCAGGACTAGCCAAGATCCTAGGCCTCAGAGCCAGAAGGTGTGGCCAGTGGACAAGCTGCTCACTCTGAGCCTTAGTTTCCACATCAGTAGGAGAGGGGACATTGTGCTTCCTTGCTGGGCTGTTGCAAGCATGAAACGGGCTCTTGTGTGTAAAGTACTGAGCGTGCTCCATACATGCCAAGTCCCTCCTGCTTAGGCACAGAGGCAGGTGTGGTGGTGGTGCTGAGAAGGCTAGGGGCGGGGTGGAGAGAGGAGAAGGAGTGGGTGGCACTTGCAATGGGGCCACTTGCACTAGCATCCGATAAAACATGGGGCTCAGAAAAGGGGCTAGCAGACTGAAATACCCCCAGTCTGTCCATCCAGGACTGAGCCTGACGCTGGGCCCCACAAAGGTCTTCTCATCAGAAGGGGAAATGCAAAATCTGCCAACATCTGGATTATGACTGCCTAAAGTCATGTATAAATGTGGAGAGTGAGAAGAAAAGACAGAGGCTGAAAACAGTTTCATGTTTTGTCTTGTTCTAGTATTTTCCCGTTAGGGGCACTGTATCTTTTCAAGGGAAGTAAATGAGAAGAGAAAGAATCCTGATGGCCTCTCCTCTTGGCCCTCTTGTCGTACTTTGTGCCCAACATGGGTGTCTTTCTGTTGGGTGCGGAACTCAACTGAGTCTCCTCAGCGTGAGCATTGCCGGGGAACCAAATCCTGTTTTTCTACCAACTTGCGTGATGGAATCTGAGATGTTAGCTAACATGGGGGACTTCAGAAGGCTTTTCCACACACACGAAGGGCTCCTGGATCATTCATCTCTTTGCTTGTGGGACCACGCTCCATGCTGGGTGGAAAGAGACACAGATGAATGAGACCCTCCCCTCTCCATCCAGAGCTCACTGGCCCAGCTGAGGGGAAACATGCTAGGACTGAGCAAATACCCTCATCTTAGTCCAGGAATGGCTCGAGAGGCTTCTGAGAGTCAGTCTTAGGTGACAAGAGGGAGTTACCCAGGGGTCTGTGTGTTGCCGTGAGTGGGACCGGGAGGAAAGGCCCGCCTGGCAGCAGGAACAAAGATGCCTAGAACCCATGCGGCATTCTGGTGGGAGGTGGGGAGTTTGTTTCATAGGAGAGGAAGTGGCATTCCACTTCAGGAGAGGTCAGGACACTGCAGGCCTCAGAAGCCACTTAAGGGTGGTCAGATTCCATCCTGAAGGTGATAGGGAGCTGCAGGTGAGCTTAAGCAGCTGTGACACGATCAGAGTGACAGAGATTCATTTCTGGGGGAGCTTCTGCAGCTCCGTGCCCCTCCCTGCAGCCAGCGCTCATGAATGCAGAGGCCACATCTGTGGCCCCAGGAACATAATCTTGTCCTTCGGGTTTTCACACCTCCCTGGCAGTGGCTGCCACCTACGACCTGATGTAATACAACCTGAAAAGTCTTGACGTTCAAGGCTTTGGGTTCTGTGAAACAAATCAGTGACCTACTTTTTATGCCTGAGTGAGAAATCTAATAAAACACGCACCCCTTCAGATTGTCCCAGGGAAGACAAATGGGGCAGAATGAGGGCGTGTAGGTGGTAAAGCTAGGAAGGTGGATGTGGAGTCTGTGGGCAGGTGGACGTTCCCCATGCTACCCAGCGATCGAATGGCCTTCCACAGTTACTCAGCAGAGCTGCAGAATGAAGCTGTCTCCCCAGGCTTTCAGACAGGCCTGGGACCAGTAGTTGTCGGCCAAGGGTAGCACCGTATGAGAGGGTTTGATCAAGACCACAGGGCTCCCCTGAACAAAACCCAACTGTCCCTTCCCCAACCCCACTGCTCTGCCTCTTCAAACTGTGGTGATTGTATTCGTAACAGAGCCTCTCACAGGTTTGCTAAGAGCAGATGAAGACCTGAATCCATGTGTGAAAGGTAGTTTGTTGAAAATTGGGGTTGCTTCTCTCTGTTTTGCTTCCTCCTATATATATTTATTATCTCCTCTAGGATTCAACTAGATCCAAAAGAAGTTAATGGCAAAAACAAAAACAACAAACAACAAAAAAACCCACACACCCAAAACAAAACAAAACAGAAAACCCATAACAGACTCTGAATAATGATTAGTCCTCTGTGGGATGAAGGAAATGTTCGCTTCAAAAATAACCTGAGATCATGAAGAGACAGTCCTCATTTCTCAAAGATGAGGCAAAATCTACACAACTCTCTTGGATGTCCCAGGGACTTTTGTGGGAGGCAGCCAATAAATCAAGCCGCATTTGTAAGTTATCTCTTTTCTTTACCTGTCATCAAAAAAGTAGCAATTTTTTCTCAGTCCAGGGCTTCCTTCCTCAGTGATACCATTCAAAGAAGGCAGTGCATGTATTCCTCTGGCCCCTGCCAGGCTTTCTGACCCTCTACGCCTTTCTAGCCTCACCCGTGTTCTTACACATTCTCATCGCCTCTTCTTTGTCTTGAAGTCCCTGGACCATTCGTGCTCATAAGGCATCACAGTGGGGGAAAGCACTGGGGTTGGAATTAAAAAAAATAAACCTGTGTTTGAGTCCTGGCTTTGCTACTTGGTGGCCTCGTGAACCTGGGCAAGCAGCTGACCACATTAAGGCTCAGTTTCCTCCTCTGCTAACTGGAGTTAGTAATTTCTACCTCTCTGTGGTGTTAGAAGGAGAGCATGATGGAAAACGCTGGAAAAGCCCCTCTGATAGTCCCTGGTACATACACCTGCTGGGTAGGCCCGAGCTGGATCATAAAGGGCCATCTCCTGGTCAAAGCTTGGCAGTGAGAATGCTCCAAATAGTTCACATGCTCCCATGCATTGCCAGTGTCCCCACTTCTCCACCACTGACTTGGGGGTGCATGGCTAGCTCTGGCCAGCGGATTGCAAGCCAAGGGGATGCATGTCATTTCTAGATCAACGGTGAGCCAGACTAGAGAGAGAAACCAAAGCGAAGTCTGAAGGCAGGGGTCGGGTTGTTCCAAGATTTCAAGGTGAGAACTGCAGCCCTTGATGTGGCTAAGGCTCATATGCTTGTCTGCATGCTTGACTCTATTTCACATAGTGCCCACTACCATGAACGTCTCCGTGAATGCAGCCATGGGGAGGCAGCTTAGAAGCTGATGTCTACATTGAGTAAATGACATGTACTCCACACCGTTGTACCTGCCCTTGTGGGGGTCACAGGGCAGTGGTCACCTACAGGCAAGATGCAGTTTATTTGGGATGTTTCCATCTGGAACATTTTCCTTGTGGGGTTGGGTGGAGAATCCAGTCTCTGTTGGTGCAAATGTGTTCTCATGCATCCAATGACCATTTTTCTGGAAGACTACTATGTGCCAGACTGGTCTCCAGTACTAAAGGATGAAGGGAGGAAAGAGAGCATCTCTGAGACTCAGTTGCCTAAAGTCAGCTGCCATGGGCTGAGGGGCAAGGATGGGCTCAGAACTAACTGACATCCTATTTATGCCCCATCTCTGAGCCTAAGAGCTTATAGATGGCCCCAGGCAGTTTTTATCTGATGTATAGTCTACCAACAAACCCACCTGATGGTAGCCTACCTAGTGCTTGTTTCTTGGCTCCCAGAGAGCTTTTCCATGGTAGGATTGATGTCTCTATTTTACAAGTGGGAAGTCAAAACTTGCAGAAGTCATGCAATCAGTTGGAGAGAATGTCAAGACCCATGCCTACATCTCTTAATTTCTAACCCAGGCTTCTTTCCACTTTTCTTTCCTTCCCAAAAAGGAAACTAAACCCCAACCCATCTGAATAGAGGAGAAGACAAACCTTGCCCCCAAACGCTGCAGTATCCTGTTTACACAAAGGAGCTCCCAGCCCTAAATATAGCAAATAAGACCACATCTTGGCTGTGGCCACAGGTTCCAAAGTGCTGAGGAGGCCGTATTTTTTCCCAAGCATCCCAGAGGCACTGGGATGTAAGGTACTATTTGCAGCCTGAATGCATTAATCATTTAGATGCTGAGATTCAGTTTGGAGAGTGGTTGGGTGTCCACTCATCCATCCTCGCAAAGCACACCCCAGATCAATGTTTTCTTCGGAGCCAAAATCAGAAACGCAGCCAGCCTCATTGGGCAGGCCATTATTGGGAACAGCTAGAAGTGGAAGGATTCGGAGACTGCAAATTCTGGATGGGGGCCAGCCCTCCTTGGTAATGGTCAATAATAGTACCTAGTATGTGCAAAGCACTCTGAGTTCACAATGCACCTTCACACCCATTGTCTTGTGCAATCTCCCAGCAACCCTGAGAGGGGTGAGCTGCACCAGCCCTATTTGCAGAGAAGGACATCGAGGTTCAGAGGCTGAGTGACACACACAGTCACATAGCCTGTCAATGGAATAGCACAACAAGCAGAGGGGTAGCTCCCTATTGGCTACTCTTCCTGTAAATCTATGTTATTGTCTTTGGTTTGGCTACAAAAAGGCTCAACAAAGGCCCTCCCTGCACCTGCCCCCATTGCCCTCACCATGGGTCAGCTTAGCACTGGGTGATGTTTCCTACATCTATGGTGGGGCCACTGATGCACATTACACGTATTCAGGGACCAGTCCCTCTACTCTTCTCCATGCTGTGGTGTCATGAGCTATAGGGGACATAGGCCCACAGAACATGGGCCTTACCCTGTTCTTCCCAACTTCCTCCAGGTGAGCTGTGGAATCCCTCAGGGCCTGCCTTTAGAGAGAATGGTAGGGCCTGGGCTGGAAGTTGGTCTGGGGTGCATGGGGGACATGTCAGTAGGCAAGCAATGGGCAACTGGGGTTTGGGAGGAGGGAAGTGCTGGTTCCAGTTGAACAGCCCCTGGCTGTACTGCAGTGACTAGATTGGAAGGGACAGGACTGCAGGTAGTAGAAGGGAAGAAGGGGCAGGGGAGAAGCTGGGGCACTCCACCAGAGGGTGTGGGCTGGAGGATAGAGGGTCAAACCGGCTATAGACAGGGTCCAGAGAAAGCACTTGACCAGAGCTGATGTCTACACCTGTAGGTAATGAGTGGGCAGAAGGAGCTGACCACTGAGCTGACCTTGGTTCCAGCAGAGGAAGAAGAGAAATATTGTATAAAAGCAAATTCATTTATTCTAGGCATATTTATTGAGCACCTACTCTGTGTCAGGCTCTGAGGCTAAATATTTATGGTCTAGGGGTGCCTGGGTGGCTCAGTTGGTTGAGCATCCAACTCTTGATATCAGCCCAGGTTGTGATTTTATGGTCATGGGATCAAGCCTCATGTCGGATTATGCACTGGGTGTGGAGCCTGCTTGGGATTCTCTCTCTCTCTCTCTCTCTCTCTCTCTCTCTCTCTCTCTTTCCCCCACCTATGCCCCTCTCCCCTCCTCATACTCTCTCTTTCTTATAATAAATAAATAAACTTAAAATAAAATTTATTAAAAAAAAAGAATTTACAGTCTAGAAGCAGAAGACCGTTAGAGGGCAATTGGTTCAAACCCAGCATCATCCAGGTAACACTGAGGCTCAGTGAGGGACAGATATTGACTCAAGGTCACATAGCAAAGAGACCAAAAACAAAGTCACACTCAGATCTCTGGATCCTCAGCCCAAAGCCCTCAATATCACCCTGAAGCTCCCTTCTCAACACATGGGGTGATGGGACCCAGACACAGATCTCTGGAGGCATTCCTGGGTCTTGGACCCATCCAGCAGGCTCATTCTTTGTAGCTAAGCAAAGATCCAGTGTCTACAGATAAGTTTAGTGCCATTGCTTGGCTTTGCCTGGAGGTCTCAGAGAACTGGTACCCCTTGCCCAAGATGCCAACCCCTATCCTGGGTCCCTGTCCTGGCTCCTCATCGGGTTTTTCTGGCCTCCCTGCTCTCTGATTTCTTTTCATTCCTCCCTTGGAACTGAGATTCACATTGCATCTCCCCAGCTTATTCCAATAAACTCTAGGGGCCTTTCTCTTAAGTAAATGACTCAGCAAAAAACAAAAGAAATGAAGGAGGAGGAGGAGGAGGAGGAGGAGGAGGAGGAGGAGGAGGAGGAG